>NW_026689786.1:165000-190000 GCF_943734765.1 Anopheles ziemanni | reverse complement strand
GCTGACCTGGTGTGATGGTTGGTTGGTGAACACTTGGCGGTACTTGCACTTGGCTGTGCTTGGACTTGAAGGTGGGATCCGGCTGGCCTAGGCCGTTGGTGGTTGGTTGGTTGGTTAGCCCTTAGCTGGGCTGGCTGGCTGGCTGGCCATCGGTGGTGTGGTGTGTTGGGCGGTTGGTGAACACTTGGCGGTACTTGCACTTGGCTGTGCTTGGACTTGAAGGTGGGATCCGGCTGGCCTAGGCCATTGGTGGTTGGTTGGTGGGTTAGCCCTTAGTTGGGCTGGCTGGCTGGCTGGCCATCGGTGGTGTGGTGTGGTGTGGTGTGTGGAGTCGAGCATCGCGCGCCGTTGCCTTCTTCGGAGTGTTGTGGGTACGCAAGTGCTTGCAGTGCAAAGAGGTTGGTGATGGAGTGACATTGCCTTCACCATGGAGTTGCGGGTACTTAGGTACTTGCAAGGAGATGGTGGTATGGTGGTGTTGCGTGTGTGGTGTTCGATTAGAAAGATATAATTTCTAAGTCCGGATTAGTGCTGTCAGTGGGGCCCCCGCTAACAGGTCCTGCACGGCCAGCGTGGGGCTTGACTTGGCGCTATTCCGGACTTGGGGCGATCACGATGTCCCCGTGCGGGACTTAGAAGATGGAAGAACACAAGTACCCTTATCCCATGACTTGTGAGCGATTGGCATACGTTACCACATGAAGAGAAAAATTGGCTAAGTCCCGGATCCATATTATATGAAGAGAAATATCGGCTAAGTCCAGGATCCATATTATATGAAGAGAAAAATCGGCTAAGTCCAGGATCCATATATAATAACCTAATAATCGGCTAAGTCCAGGATCCATATAATATGAAGAGAAAAATCGGCTAAGTCCGAGATTGGGTCTGTCAGAAATACACTTCCAAGTTACCACACAAGCAAGCAAGATGGCCTAGTGATGGATCCATATGATATGAAGAGAAAAATCGGCTAAGTCCAGGATCCATATTATATGAAGAGAAAAATCGGCTAAGTCCGAGTTTGGGTCTGTCGGAAATACACTATCAAGTTACCACACAAGCAAGAAAGATGGCCTTATGATGGACCCATATGATATGAAGAGAAAAATCGGCTAAGTCCAGGATCCATATGATATGAAGAGAAAAATCGGCTAAGTCCGAGATTGGGTCTGTCAGAAATACACTTCCGAGTTACCATACAAGCAAGCAAGATGGCCTAGTGATGAATCCATATGATATGAAGAGAAAAATCGGCTAAGTCCCAGATTGGGTCTGTCAGAAATACACTTCCAAGTTACCACACAAGCAAGCAAGATGGCCTAGTGATGGATCCATATAATATGAAGAGAAAAATCGGCTAAGTCCGAGATTGGGTCGGTCGGAAATACACTATCAAGTTACCACACAAGTAAGCAAGATGGCCTAAGGATGGAACCATATAATATGAAGAGAAAAATCGGCTAAGTCCCAGATTGGGTCTGTCAGAAATACACTTCCAAGTTACCACACAAGCAAGCAAGATGGCCAAGTGAAGGATCCATATGACATGAAGAGAAAAATCGGCTAAGTCCCAGATTGGGTCTGTCAGAAATACACTTCCAAGTTACCACACAAGCAAGCAAGATGGCCTAGTGATGGATCCATATGATATGAAGAGAAAAATCGGCTAAGTCCCAGATTGGGTCTGTCAGAAATACACTTCCAAGTTACCACACAAGCAAGCAAGATTGCCTAGTGATGGATCCATATGATATGAAGAGAAAAATCGGCTAAGTCCCAGATTGGGTCTGTCAGACATACACTATCAAGTTACCACACAAGCAAGCAAGATGGCCTAATGATGGATCCATATGATATGAAGAGAAAAATCGGCTAAGTGCAAGATTGGGTCTGTCAGAAATACACTATCAAGTTACCACATGAGCAAGCAAGTTACCACATGAAGAGAAAGCCGGCAAAGTCCGGGAATGTTACCACATGAACTGGAAAATGGGCAAAAACCTACCTTCACAGGGAACGTGAATAACTAAGGCTGTAGACATCGGATCGACAAGCCAAAGACTGATATGGAAAGGAAATGAGTAGTACTAGCTTTCCTGAGAGTTGCAGAGCTTAGACTGCATATGAACGGAAGTTATTGAGCGTCAAAGTCAGAAAAGTTGCCCGAAGGAACACAAGTTCCAACTTAGAGCATGAATACCGCCTAGACGGTAAGAGGTACGGCCAGGCTGAGGAATAAGGAAATGTTGGCCAACATGTTCCCTAACTATCCCCCGAAGACCGCAAAGCAATCCAACATCAACCAAGAAAGTTATAGCCCGATCAAGGAAACACCTACTTTGCACCGATATTGCACCAAATATATGTACCAAGCACCTTCGGTTGCATACCCTGCAGGGGCTTACCATAGTAGGCCATGGAAGACCGATATACCGAACATAATCTCTTTCTATCTCCTCGGGTGTTGGAGATAGCGCATTGCGGTAAAAGAACGAAAGTTAGACCATATCTTGGTGCATCTTTTTGCCCGAGAACACAAGACCCTATCTACCAAGGCAAGAAAGTTGTGTGGGGACAAAATGTCCATAAGTGCCCAAAGTGGCACACTTGAACCATATATTCGAGAAAAACACAAGTGTGGGCCCGAGCTAGCGAGTTGAAATGTTCTGACCGTCAGTAGCCCTAGTTGAGGTGCACTTATCATTATATGAGGCCAACGTGCCAGCTAGTCTCTAAAGGGGCGATATGGGTGTTCCAAGGTTTGTACCCAATTGAGGAAAAAACAGGGTAAGGTACGGTGTACCGCGAATAACTCGGGCTATAGATGTCCGATCGATGAGTTTGGCATATGTATGGAAAGGTCTCGACGAGACCTAACTACCCTGAAAGTATGAAGGCAAAGACTTGAATGACCGGGAAGTTATTAAGTGCACAAGTGGTAAAGTTGCACCAAAGTCCATGTTACCCGAAGTGGTACATGAACACCCAATATTCGACCAAAACACAAGTTTAGAGACGAGCTAGCGAGCTACATTGTTCAGACCGTCAGTAGCCCGCATCAAGACACGCATTTCATTATATTGAGCCTAGCCGCTAGCTCGACTCGAAGTCGGTCATATGGTTGGTTGATGGTTTGGACCGACCACGTGGTGTACCAAGGTGATGTACTTTTCATGAATTAAAACTCTGGCTGTATGGCACTGAGCGACAAGCTAAGGTGTGATTTGGAATAGTCTTGAGTGGGACTATTTAGGAAAAATGCGAACAAAAAATCACAAAGTCCTTGGGCGAAGCTATTAGCGAAACATAGAGCAAATTGGTACCAAAAACTATGGAAATGGGACTTGAGTCAAAAATAACCGCAAGTTGGAGAAGATATAGCAAGCTTGCGTAGAACAATTATATTTGGTGCATGGTATCACCAACAAAAAAGTATATGGGGCCAAGGTGCTGGCTGGCCTCCAAAGTGGAGATATGGGCGATCCAAAGTTTGTACCCAAGTACGAACAAGTATGGAAAAAACAGGGTAAGGTACCAAGTACCATTAATAACTTCGGCTGTAGATGGCCGAGCGAGGCAAACGGCTCACCGTTGGAAAGGTCTTGGGGAGACCTATCTACCCTGAAAGTTTCATGAGGCTGAGTTGAAAGACCACGGAGATATTAGGTGATGATGGTCCAATTCGGGGACCAAGTCGCAGGAAATGGCACTTGACCAAAATCACGCTTGGAAGGTGAATACCGGCTTACCGGTAAGAGATAGCGACTTGGCGTAGAATATTCATAAGTTGGGCGTGTAAAGACGCAACTTTCATTATATGGGGGCAACCCGGTCAGGGTGCTCCAAGTCGGTCGTTTGGTCGGTTTATGGTTTGGGCCGACCACGTGGTGTACCAAGTTGAGGTACCTTTCATGAATTATAACTCGGTCAGTTTGCCACCGAGCGACAAGCTGCGGTGTGTTTTGGAATGGTCTTGAGTGGGACTATCAAGGAAAAATACCAATCGAAAATCAGCTTGTCCATGGCCGAAGCTATTAGTGAAACATATAGCAAAATGGGTCCAAAAACGAATGAAATGGGAATTGGACCAAGAATAACGGCAAGTTGGAGAAGAGATAGCAAGTTGGCGTAGAACAATTATATTTGGTGCATGGCATGACCAACAAAAAAGTATATGGGGCCAAGGTGCTGGCTGGCCTCCAAAGTGGAGATATGGGCGATCCAAAGTTTGTACCCAAGTACGAACAAGTATGGAAAAAACAGGGTAAGGTACCAAGTACCATTAATAACTTCGGCTGTAGATGGCCGAGCGAGGCAAACGGCTCACCGTTGGAAAGGTCTTGGGGAGACCTATCTACCCTGAAAGTTTCATGAGGCTGAGTTGAAAGACCACGGAGATATTAGGTGATGATGGTCCAATTCGGGGACCAAGTCGCAGGAAATGGCACTTGACCAAAATCACCCTTGGAAGGTGAATACCGGCTTACCGGTAAGAGATAGCGACTTGGCGTAGAATATTCATAAGTTGGGCGTGTAGAGACGCAACTTTCATTATATGGGGGCAACCCGGTCGAGGTGCTCCAAGTCGGTCGTTTGGTCGGTTTATGGTTTGGGCCGACCACGTGGTGTACCAAGTTGAGGTACCTTTCATGAATTATAACTCGGTCAGTTTGCCACCGAGCGACAAGCTGCGGTGTGTTTTGGAATGGTCTTGAGTGGGACTATCAAGGAAAAATACAAATAGAAAATCAGCTTGTCCATGGCCGAAGCTATTAGTGAAACATATAGTAAAATGGGTCCAAAAACGAATGAAATGGGACTTGGACCAAGAATAACGGCAAGTTGGAGAAGAGATAGCAAGTTGGCGTAGAACAATTATATTTGGTGCATGGTATGACCAACAAAAAAGTATATGAGGCCAAGGTGCTGGCTGGCCTCCAAAGTGGAGATATGGGCGATCCAAAGTTTGTACCCAAGTATGGCAAAAACTGGTAGAGGTACCTTTCATGAATTACTGCTCAGGCTGTATGGCACTTAGCGGGACGCTTGGCTCTGGTATGGAATAGTCTTGAGTGGGACTATCAAGGAAAAATACGAACAAAAAATCACCATGTCCACGGACGAAGGTATTAGCGAAACTTAGAGCGAAATTGCGACCAAGTCGCTGGAAATGGCCCTTGGACCAAGTATACCGTCAAGGCGGTACGAGATAGCGAGTTGACGTGGAATATTTATAAGTTTGCCTCCACGAGACGAAAGTTTAGTTATATGGGGCCAACCCGCTCAGGGTTGTCCAAGTCGGTCATATGGCTGATCGAAATTTTCGACCAAGTACTGAGAAAACAGGGTAAGGTACCGTGTACCTCGAATAACTTTGGCTGTAGATGTCCGAGCGAGGCAAACGGCATAGCGTTGGAAAGGTCTTGAGGTGTTCTAGGCACCCTGAAAGTTTGAAAAGGCTATCTGGAAAACTCGTGGAGATATTAGAGAAACATTGGGCCCAAAAGATACCAAGTCGCAGGAAATGGGCCCTCCAAGAACACCCTAAAATCCCAATTACGGCTAAGTTGCAGGCCAGCTAGCGAAGTGAAATGTTCTAGGCATAACTAGAACACGTTAATGCGCAACTTTTTGAATCAGAACTTTTTTCGATATCTGGCCCCCAAAGGGGGGATATGGGCGATCAAAGGATTTTTCCAAGTTTCGGTACTTTTTACGGTATCGCTCATAGCTCCGGCTGTATGCAAGCAAATGACAATCTAAGACATGATTTGGAAAGGTATTGAGCAGTACTAACTTACGTTAGAACACAGCGAAGCGCTATCGGTTCATGACAAGGCCGATATAAGCAGTCAAAGATGAAAAATGTTGACAAAATGAACAAAAATTACCTTGGTACGCGAATAGCGGCCAGGGATGAAGAGGTACGAAGGTGGTGTAGAAGAATTATAATTAGGGCTTGGTACGCTCTAAAAGTTTGCCGAAGACCGCAAAGCGCTCAGACCCATAGAAAGTGGCCATTTGGGCCGAACAGTGCGTGCAAAGAGGTGAAAATGCAAAAATTGCACTTTGGGGGGCGATTTGCGGGGGGAAGGAGGGGTCGGAGGGCAAAATGTCCCTTGTTCAAAAAGTCTTATCTCGTCGAGATCTACAACATTGCCGAAGACCGCAAAGCGCTAGCTCGCAATCGAAAAATCGAGAATTTGAAAATTTTCTAAGTCTTGGGCTCCCTAAGGAAAAGTTTCAAAAATCACGTTTGTCCCCAATTTTGAAGGGGAAGGAGTCGGTTCCGGGGCATGGTGTCTTCGGCAAAAAGTCTTATCTTTTTGCGTACTTTCGACTAGTTCAATAAAAATTTTTGACCCAAAATTTGTTCGGCGGACCCCTAGGTCGAAAAACCCGAAAAAAGTCGAAAAAAGTCGAAAATGTCGAAAAATGAGAAAACCTCATATTCGGACTCTACACGAGCCCCAGATATTGAAAAGTGAAATCCGCGGTCGATTTGGAACAAAAAATTGACCTAGGCAAAGTTGTATGGAGGTAGGGACCCCTGAGAAAAAAGTTTGGTCCCGAGGCTCCTTGGACCACCAAGTCCCTAGGTCGGACCAAAATCGGAAAAAATCCGACCAAAGTCGAAAGTGTCGAAAATTTTAAAAAACCCCTTTTGGGGCCCTATGGCCTCCCTAGATAATGAAAAGTGAGGTCCGCGGCCGATCCGGAAGAAAAACTTGACCTAGGCAAACTTGTATGACGGTGGGGACCCAAAAAAATTTCGATGAGTGTAGTTTAGACAGGCCGGAAAATGTATCGGTGGTCCGTATCAAGGGACGTCTTTTAGTTCCATGGGGTGGTGGTCGTCGAACAAAGTCGCCTAGGTCGACCACCAGAAAGACCAGTCGTGTTGTAATGGATGTTTTGACCACTTTACTAGGGAAACCTAGTAGGTCGAAGCAAATTTGGGGTTCGAGATGAGTTGGTGAAAGTTGGTCCAACCTAGGTGTGCTTGGTGGAGGTTGACCATGAAAGTAGAGCATGATGGGAATGACCATAACTTTGGTTCTAGATGTCGGATCGGTACACTTTCGGCAGTTTTGGAAAGGTGAAGGCCTGCTCTAGCTATGTTTCCTACCAAGCTGAGCGCCTACTAGTGACCCGGAGGAGGTATTAAGGGTCAAAGGCAAAAAGGGGTACCCTAAAGTGCGTGTGACCAAGAAAATGGGAAAAACGGTATCGCCTATAGCTCAGGCTGTATGGCTCGGATCGGAAAGCTTGGATATGCGTTGGAAAGGTCTTGACGAGCGCTAGCTATGTGTCCTACCAAGCGAAGCGCTAGGTGTTGAGCAAGTCGGTCATATTAGAGGGCAAAGGTGAAAAATGGTGGTTTAGAGGCGAAAATTCACCTTATGATCGAAAATAGCGGGCGAACGATAAGAGCTACGAACACGGCGTAGAACAATCATAAGTACGTTACCACAAGACCTAACTTTGGCCAATATAGAGCGAGAAGATCGGAGGTACCCATCAGGGTGATATGGCTGGTTCAAAGTTGGACCAAAACGAGACTTGAGAAATGGATTGAAACACGGTATCGCGAATAACTCAGGCTGTATGGAACGGATCGACAAGCTTAGATCAGTGTTGGAAAGGTCGAACCGAGCGCTAACTATAATCCCAAACAACCGAAGCGCTAAGTGTTGAGCAAAACTGAGTTATTAAGCGACAAAGTGGAAAAATAATACCAAAATTTCCAAAAATCACACAAGACCAAGAATACCGAGCAGGCGGTAAGAGATAGCGGGTTGACGTAGAATACTTATAAGTTTGCCTCTACGAGACCTAAAAGTCGTCCATAGAAAGCGAGAAGATCGGACCACTCTGGAAGGGTGATACGAGTGGTCAAAAATTAGCAAAAATGAAACATGGCTAAAATGGATTTGACTTGTGCACCATGTAGCTCCGGCTGTATGGCATGGATTGTAGAGCTAGGATATGTTTTGGAAAGGTAACACCCAGCGCTAGATACGACTAGAAGAAAGCAAAGCGCTAACTAGCATGATTTGGAAGTTATTAAGCGTCAAAGTCGAAAAATGTTACCAAAATTGAAACTCGAGTACATTGGGCCAAAAAGTACAAGTTGTGAAATTTGGACTTACGAGTAAAATACCGAGCAGGCGGTAAGAGATAGAGACTTGGTGTAGAACAATTATAAGTTGGGCATGTTATAACCTATATTTGGCCCGAACATAGTCTCGAGATCGGTGGTACCTAAAAGGGTGGTACAGGTGTTAGATGGTTTTCCCAGAGCATAAGCTCCACATGATATGGAAAACGGGAAACATCATAACTTCGGCTGTATGGCATGGAATGGAACGAACAAGGTATCGATGGAAAGAGAAAAGGTAGCGCTAACTATAATTCCTTCCAAGCAAAGCGCTAGCATGTGACCGTTTGGGTGTTATTGTGAGTCAAAGTCTGAAATTGTTACCACGAGAGGCGAAAATCCAACTAAGTCCATGAATACCGGGCTGGCGGTAAGAGATACGGCTTGGCCGTAGAACATTTATAAGTTGGCCAAGACAAGGCCTAAGTTTCGTCCATAGACGACAAGAAGATCGAAGATACCTGAAGGTGAGATATGGGCGTCCCAAAGTGGGCCTTTGAAAAAGTGACAAACTTCCCTTATAACAGCATACACCAAATATCTCTGGCTCTATGGCACCGAATAAGAAGTTGAGCTCAGCGACAGAAAGGTGATAGTCAGCGCTAAATATCATACGAACAGAGTGAAGCGCTAAAGGGAAAGGATCTTGGTGATATAAGGTGACAAAGTCGAGAAAAGTTGCCTCAAAATCATGAAAAATGTGAAAAAATGGCTAAGTCCCGGGTGCCTTAAGGGCAGGTTAATCGAATGTACCGAGCTGGCGGTACGAGATAGAGACTTGGTGTAGAACAATTATATGTTTGGCATGGCAAGACCTACATTCGGCCAATACAAAGTGAGAAGATCAAAGATACCCGCAAGGGTGATATTGGTGTCCAAAGGAAAAAAGCACTAAGTCTTGGGAAACTTATATGAAGAAAAAGGACCCTGATGGGTCATATGGGATGGATCGAAAAATCGGCTAAGTCCCAAAATGGGGATGTCAGAACTACACTCATGTGTTACCACATCAAGCAAGGCAAACTTATATGAAGCAAAGGACCCTGATGGGTCATATGGTATTGATCGAAAAATCGGCTAAGTCCCAAAATGGGGATGTCAGAACTACACTCAAATGTTACCACACCAAGCAAGGCAAACTTATATGAAGCAAAGGACCCTGATGGGTCATATGGTATTTTACGAAAAATCGGCTAAGTCCCAAAATGGGGATGTCAGAACTACACTCAAATGTTACCACACCAAGCAAGGCAAACTTATATGAAGCAAAGGACCCTGATGGGTCATATGGTATTTTACGAAAAATCGGCTAAGTCCCAAAATGGTGATGTCAGAACTACACTCAAATGTTACCACACCAAGCAAGGCAAACTTATATGAAGCAAAGGACCCTGATGGGTCATATGGTATTTTACGAAAAATCGGCTAAGTCCCAAAATGGGGATGTCAGAACTACACTCAAATGTTACCACACCAAGCAAGGCAAACTTATATGAAGCAAAGGACCCTGATGGGTCATATGGTATTTTACGAAAAATCGGCTAAGTCCCAAAATGGGGATGTCAGAACTACACTCAAATGTTACCACACCAAGCAAGGCAAACTTATATGAAGCAAAGGACCCTGATGGGTCATATGGTATTTTACGAAAAATCGGCTAAGTCCCAAAATGGGGATGTCAGAACTACACTCAAATGTTACCACACCAAGCAAGGCAAACTTATATGAAGGAAAGGACCCTGATGGGTCATATGGTATGGATCGAAAAATCGGCTAAGTCCCAAAATGGGGATGTCAGAACTACACTCAAATGTTACCACACCAAGCAAGGCAAACTTATATGAAGCAAAGGACCCTGATGGGTCATATGGTATGGATCGAAAAATCGGCTAAGTCCCAAAATGGGGATGTCAGAACTACACTAAAAAGTTACCACACCAAGCAAGGCAAACTTATATGAAGCAAAGGACCCTGATGGGTCATATGGTATTTTACGAAAAATCGGCTAAGTCCCAAAATGGGGATGTCAGAACTACACTCAAATGTTACCACACCAAGCAAGGCAAACTTATATGAAGGCAAGGACCCTGATGGGTCATATGGTATTTTACGAAAAATCGGCTAAGTCCCAAAATGGGGATGTCAGAACTACACTCAAATGTTACCACACCAAGCAAGGCAAACTTATATGAAGCAAAGGACCCAGATGGGTCATATGGTATTTTACGAAAAATCGGCTAAGTCCCAAAATGGGGATGTCAGAACTACACTAAAAAGTTACCACACCAAGCAAGGCAAACTTATATGAAGCAAAGGACCCTGATGGGTCATATGGTATTTTACGAAAAATCGGCTAAGTCCCAAAATGGGGATGTCAGAACTACACTCAAATGTTACCACACCAAGCAAGGCAAACTTATATGAAGGAAAGGACCCATATGGGTCATATGGTATTTTACGAAAAATCGGCTAAGTCCCAAAATGATGATGTCAGAACTACACTCAAATGTTACCACACCAAGCAAGGCAAACTTATATGAAGGAAAGGACCCATATGGGTCATATGGTATTTTACGAAAAATCGGCTAAGTCCCAAAATGGGGATGTCAGAACTACACTAAAAAGTTACCACACCAAGCAAGGCAAACTTATATGAAGCAAAGGACCCTGATGGGTCATATGGTATTGATCGAAAAATCGGCTAAGTCCCAAAATGGGGATGTCAGAACTACACTCAAATGTTACCACACCAAGCAAGGCAAACTTATATGAAGGCAAGGACCCTGATGGGTCATATGGTATTTTACGAAAAATCGGCTAAGTCCCAAAATGGGGATGTCAGAACTACACTCATGTGTTACCACACCAAGCAAGGCAAACTTATATGAAGCAAAGGACCCAGATGGGTCATATGGTATTTTACGAAAAATCGGCTAAGTCCCAAAATGGGGATGTCAGAACTACACTAAAAAGTTACCACACCAAGCAAGGCAAACTTATATGAAGCAAAGGACCCTGATGGGTCATATGGTATTTTACGAAAAATCGGCTAAGTCCCAAAATGGGGATGTCAGAACTACACTAAAAAGTTACCACACCAAGCAAGGCAAACTTATATGAAGCAAAGGACCCTGATGGGTCATATGGTATTTTACGAAAAATCGGCTAAGTCCCAAAATGGGGATGTCAGAACTACACTCAAATGTTACCACACCAAGCAAGGCAAACTTATATGAAGGCAAGGACCCTGATGGGTCATATGGTATTTTACGAAAAATCGGCTAAGTCCCAAAATGGGGATGTCAGAACTACACTAAAAAGTTACCACACCAAGCAAGGCAAACTTATATGAAGCAAAGGACCCTGATGGGTCATATGGTATTGATCGAAAAATCGGCTAAGTCCCAAAATGGGGATGTCAGAACTACACTCAAATGTTACCACACCAAGCAAGGCAAACTTATATGAAGGCAAGGACCCTGATGGGTCATATGGTATTTTACGAAAAATCGGCTAAGTCCCAAAATGGGGATGTCAGAACTACACTCAAATGTTACCACACCAAGCAAGGCAAACTTATATGAAGCAAAGGACCCTGATGGGTCATATGGTATTTTACGAAAAATCGGCTAAGTCCCAAAATGGGGATGTCAGAACTACACTCAAATGTTACCACACCAAGCAAGGCAAACTTATATGAAGCAAAGGACCCTGATGGGTCATATGGTATTTTACGAAAAATCGGCTAAGTCCCAAAATGGGGATGTCAGAACTACACTCAAATGTTACCACACCAAGCAAGGCAAACTTATATGAAGCAAAGGACCCTGATGGGTCATATGGTATTGATCGAAAAATCGGCTAAGTCCCAAAATGGGGATGTCAGAACTACACTCAAATGTTACCACACCAAGCAAGGCAAACTACCTAGGTGAACCCTAGGAAGAAACACGGACCAAGTCAGATGGCCTAAGTCAAGAGTTCAAGTGACCTAGGGAAAGTTGTATGACGGTGAGGACCCTGAAAAATCTGGTTAGTGTAGTTCAGACAGGGTAGGTTTTTGGGTCGGCCGGACCTCCTTATTTCGGGTTTTGACCTCCTCAAGAAGCTACACCTAGGCAAACTGCCTAGGGTGCAAGTGTGAAGACCAATCGAATAGTAAGACAAGTTTTGACCGATCGCCCTAGGCAAGCTTGTATGAAGAAAGGGACCCTACGGGTCATATGGAAATACATGAAAAATCGGCTAAGTCCCAAAATTGGGATGTCAGAACTACACTAAAAAGTTACCACATGAAGCAAGGCAAAGTACCTAGGTGAACCCTAGGAAGAAACACGGACCAAGTCAGATGGCCTAAGTCAAGAGTACAAGTGACCTAGGCAAAGTTGTATGGCGCTGAGGACCCTGAAAAATCTGGTTAGTGTAGTTTAGACAGGGTAGGTTTTTGGGTCGGCTGAACCTCCTTATTTTGGGTTTTGACCTCCTCAAGAAGCTACACCTAGGCAAACTGCCTAGGGTGAAAGTGCGAAGACCAATCGAATAGTAAGACAAGTTTTGACCGATCGCCCTAGGCAAGCTTGTATGAAGAAAGGGACCCTATGGGTCATATGGAAATACATGAAAAATCGGCTAAGTCCCAAAATTGGGATGTCTGAACTACACTAAAAAGTTACCACATGAAGCAAGGCAAAGTACCTATGTGAACCCTAGGAAGAAACACGGACCAAGTCAGATGGCCTAAGTCAAGAGTACAAGTGACCTAGGCAAAGTTGTATGGCGCTGAGGACCCTGAAAAATCTGGTTAGTGTAGTTTAGACAGGGTAGGTTTTTGGGTCGGCCGAACCCCCTTATTTTGGGTTTTGGCCTCATCAAGAAGCTACACCTAGGCAAACTGCCTAGGGTGAAAGTGCGAAGACCAATCGAATAGTAAGACAAGTTTTGACCGATCGCCCTAGGCAAGCTTGTATGAAGAAAGGGACCCTAAGGGTCATATGGAAATACATGAAAAATCGGCTAAGTCCCAAAATTGGGATGTCTGAACTACACTAAAAAGTTACCACATCAAGCAAGGCAAAGTACCTAGGTGAACCCTAGCAAGAAACACGGACCAAGTCAGATGGCCTAAGTCAAGAGAACAAGTGACCTAGGCAAAGTTGTATGACGGTGAGGACCCTGAAAAATCTGGTTAGTGTAGTTTAGACAGGGGAGGTTTTTGGGTCGGCTGAACCTCCTTATTTTGGGTTTTGACCTCCTCAAGAAGCTACACCTAGGCAAACTGCCTAGGGTGAAAGTGCGAAGACCAATCGAATAGTAAGACAAGTTTTGACCGATCGCCCTAGGCAAGCTTGTATGAAGAAAGGGACCCTATGGGTCATATGGAAATACATGAAAAATCGGCTAAGTCCCAAAATTGGGATGTCTGAACTACACTAAAAAGTTACCACAGCAAGCAAGGCAAAGTACCTAGGTGAACCCTAGGAAGAAACACGGACCAAGTCAGATGGCCTAAGTCAAGAGTACAAGTGACCTAGGCAAAGTTGTATGGCGCTGAGGACCCTGAAAAATCGGGTTAGTGTAGTTCAGACAGGGGAGGTTTCTGGGTCGGCTGAACCTCCTTATTTCGGGTTTTGGCCTCCTCAAGAAGACAGACCTAGGCAAACTGCCTAGGGTGAAAGTGCGAAGACCAATCGAATAGTAAGACAAGTTTTGACCGATCGCCCTAGGCAAGCTTGTATGAAGAAAGGGACCCTATGGGTCATATGGAAATATACGAAAAATCGGCTAAGTCCCGAAATTGGGATGTCTGAACTACACTAAAAAGTTACCACATCAAGCAAGGCAAAGTACCTAGGTGAACCCTAGGAAGAAACACGGACCAAGTCAGATGGCCTAAGTCAAGAGTACAAGTGACCTAGGCAAAGTTGTATGGCGCTAAGGACCATGAAAAATCGGGTTAGTGTAGTTAAGACAGGGGAGGTTTCAGGGTCGGCTGGACCTCCTTATTTCGGGTTTTGGCCTCCTCAAGAAGACAGACCTAGGCGAACTGCCTAGGGTGAAAGTGCGAAGACCAATCGAATAGTAAGACAAGTTTTGACCGATCGCCCTAGGCAAGCTTGTATGAAGAAAGGGACCCTATGGGTCATGTGGAAATACATGAAAAATCGGCTAAGTCCCAAAATTGGGATGTCTGAACTACACTTAAAAGTTACCACATCAAGCAAGGCAAAGTACCTAGGTGAACCCTAGGAAGAAACACGGACCAAGTCAGATGGCCTAAGTCAAGAGTACAAGTGACCTAGGCAAAGTTGTATGGCGCTGAGGACCCTGAAAAATCGGGTTAGTGTAGTTCAGACAGGGGAGGTTTCTGGGTCGGCTGAACCTCCTTATTTCGGGTTTTGGCCTCCTCAAGAAGACAGACCTAGGCAAACTGCCTAGGGTGAAAGTGCGAAGACCAATCGAATAGTAAGACAAGTTTTGACCGATCGCCCTAGGCAAGCTTGTATGAAGAAAGGGACCCTTAGGGTCATATGGAAATTCATGAAAAATCGGCTAAGTCCCAAAATTGGGATGTCAGAACTACACTATAAAGTTACCACATCAAGCAAGGCAAAGTACCTAGGTGAACCCTAGGAAGAAACACGGACCAAGTCAGATGGCCTAAGTCAAGAGTATAAGTGACCTAGGCAAAGTTGTATGGCGCTGAGGACCCTGAAAAATCGGGTTAGTGTAGTTAAGACAGGGGAGGTTTCAGGGTCGGCTGGACCTCCTTATTTCGGGTTTTGGCCTCCTCAAGAAGACAGACCTAGGCGAATTGCCTAGGGTGAAACTGCGAAGACCAATCGAATAGTAAGACAAGTTTTGACCGATCGCCCTAGGCAAGCTTGTATGAAGAAAGGGACCCTTAGGGTCATATGGAAATTCATGAAAAATCGGCTAAGTCCCAAAATTGGGATGTCAGAACTACACTAAAAAGTTACCACATCAAGCAAGGCAAAGTACCTAGGTGAACCCTAGGAAGAAACACGGACCAAGTCAGATGGCCTAAGTCAAGAGTATAAGTGACCTAGGCAAAGTTGTATGGCGCTGAGGACCCTGAAAAATCGGGTTAGTGTAGTTAAGACAGGGGAGGTTTCAGGGTCGGCCAGACCTCCTTATTTCGGGTTTTGGCCTCCTCAAGAAGACAGACCTAGGCGAATTGCCTAGGGTGAAACTGCGAAGACCAATCGAATAGTAAGACAAGTTTTGACCGATCGCCCTAGGCAAGCTTGTATGAAGAAAGGGACCCTATGGGTCATATGGAAATATACGAAAAATCGGCTAAGTCCCAAAATTGGGATGTCAGAACTACACTATAAAGTTACCACATTAGCAAGGCAGACTTGTATGAAGAACGGGACCCTGGTGAAAGTAGCAAATATCCCAAACCGAACATGAATATTATACACACAAGAGTACGAACATAAAGGAACACGGACCAAGCGTACCGAGAGAATCGGTACTATAGAACCCTCGTGGTTCTACACAAAGACTTTATGTTAGGGGTTCAAGCCCCATAGTACTCAAACGGTGACAGTAGCAAATATCCCAAAACGAACGTGAATCTTATTCACAAGAGTACGAACATAAAGGAACACGGACCAAGCGTACCGAGAGAATCGGTACTATAGAGCCCTCGTGGTTCTACACAAAGACTTTATGTTCGGGGTTCACACCCCAAATCGAACGTGGAATTTACTTTCTGATGGTCATGCGGTCGTCCAAAGGGGTCTAGTATCCTGGGATGACAAGCATCACGGGCACAGCTCGTATCAAAACAGTCGAAGAGGCCCGCGAAAGCTTGCTTTCCATGGCTATGCGATGCACAAATTGAGTTTACTCACCGTAGTATAAAACGAACGAACCGAACCTATCCGAGTAGGGATAATGGGCGCAGTAACATACTTCTGTGACCCAGCGAGAGTTGAACGAGGTGACATGAACTGTCAGTGGCTTATATCAGATGGGATACATACATGAGATTGCTTTCAAATCTACACTCGAAAACCTAACCAAGTAAAAGCGAACGTGGGGAGGATTCGAAACCGGTAACGAAATCTTAAGCTGGAAAGAGTCATCACTATGGATACATATTATGCGAAACCAATCAAGTGCTCAGTACTGATCCAAAACCTAAGAGCACTAGTGAACACCTTATTCTCACCCTAGTTCACATCCAAGTGATCGACCACGTGTGTGAAGCAAAGACCAATCGAATTCCTCAATGGACTGAACACTATGAACAAATGGCCAAAAACGTTATAACTATCCAAACATCCTACTATCTAGCGAAAGTCATCACGATGGAACCATACAATGATCTTAACCTATAGCGCTCACCTATTCCTACCCAGAGTGCAAGTGAACATATTGCTCACCCTAACCAGTTCACATCCACGTGATCGACTAACATACCGAAGTTACCACAAGTCAAAGTTATACGTTTACAAGCGCAAGACCAATCGAAAACCCCGAAAGCAATCTCGACCCAAAATGTATTATCCGTGAGTGTAGTCGAGTCTCGTACTCGTCATCTGTAATCGTCGGATAGAATATCCAGTACACGGTTGTCTTTCCAAATGAAATCTACATACAGAACTCGCTCTTGGCAAATGGGTGGCATTGGCGCAATCAGGAGCGAGTTCCCGTCCGGGTGCCAAGTGATTGGCAAATGTCTGGGGGAAAGCAACCATATATTGATTTGTCTGTTAGTGTACTGGGTGTTTGAGGTATGTAGTATCCACGCTTGGTTGGGTGTGTCAGAGGACCATGGATGCGTTCACAACCCCAATTGGGGTACATCGGGAATGATTTTGTGGAACCGATGTGCCCGGCACACACTAAGTTTTGTTGCAAGTTAATAGTGTGCCATGTCCGGGGGGGTTGTGATTAAACTCTGGTGAATTGCGTACTGTGGTGATTGGGGTATGAAAGCCCCGCAGTTGCAATGATCGGACGCGCCTAGCGTGTCCTTTAGTTGATGGTAGGGAAATGAAGGCCCTTGTCAGCTCACCTAAGTATTCATGGAAGTTTGGCATAAGGTCGCTGTGGTAGGGGTATGAAGGCCCCGTCAGCGCATGCACAATCGGGCGCACGAGCGCTTAGCGGAGTCGAATGCCGCTCAAGTGCCTGTCCGGTGCATCGGGTGTGTGTGATACGAGGGCAATGAGGTTCGCACGGGGGCTCGCCTCCCGTGTGCTACCGGACTTGACAACATATAGAACGTGGTGTTTGCTCCTCCGGGTGCAATGGGACAATGAACATTCGAACGCAAAGTCGGAATTCTGGTTGATCCTACCAGTAATATACGCTCGTCTCAAAGGTTAAGCCATGCATGTCTAAGTACAAACAGATTTAATGTGAAACCGCATAAGGCTCAGTATAACAGCTATAATTTACGAGATCATCAACCTAGTTACTTGGATAACTGTGGAAAATCTAGAGCTAATACATGCAACATGCCAGGACCCTCGCGGGAACTGGTGCACTTATTAGTCAAACCAATCGCGGGTTCTCCGTGTCATTGAGTTGAAGTCTGGATAATGATGCTGATCGTATGGTCTCGCACCGACGACAGATCTCGCAAATATCTGCCCTATCAACTATGGATGGTAGTATAGAGGACTACCATGGTTGCAACGGGTAACGGGGAATCAGGGTTCGATTCCGGAGAGGGAGCCTGAGAAATGGCTACCACATCCAAGGAAGGCAGCAGGCGCGTAAATTACCCAATCCCGGGACGGGGAGGTAGTGACGAGAAATAACAATATGAAACTCTTTAATGATGTTTCATAATTGGAATGAGTAGAGCATAAATCCTTCTACGAGGATCAAGTGGAGGGCAAGTCTGGTGCCAGCAGCCGCGGTAATTCCAGCTCCACTAGCGTATATTAAAATTGTTGCGGTTAAAACGTTCGAAGTTGATACTTGTCCAACACAGTCCGGCTCCGCCGACCCGGTCAACCCGTGGTCGGTGGGCCAAGTCGGAATCTGGTTGCGACTCAATGGTGTGGTAGGGCACCAAGTCTGTGTCATGGTGTGCCCTTCAACGGGTGCAAGTGTAACATAGAGCTCGACCGCTCACGTTTACCTTGAACAAATTAGAGTGCTTAAAGCAGGGTGCCCAAACGCCCTAGAATAATCTTGCATGGAATAATGGAATACGACCTTGGTCTAATCTTTCATTGGTTTGTACTCAGACCGGAGGTAATGATTAACAGAAGTAGTTGGGGACACTAGTATTACGGCGCGAGAGGTGAAATTCGTAGACCGTCGTAAGACTAACTAAAGCGAAGGCATTTGTCAAGGATGCTTTCTTTAATCAAGAACGAAAGTTAGAGGATCGAAGGCGATTAGATACCGCCCTAGTTCTAACCGTAAACGATGCCAACTAGCAATTGGGAGACGCTACAACCAGGTGCTCTCAGTAGCTTCCGGGAAACCAAAGTCAGGTTCCGGGGGAAGTATGGTTGCAAAGTTGAAACTTAAAGGAATTGACGGAAGGGCACCACAATGAAATGGAGCTTGCGGTTCAATTTGACTCAACACGGGAAAACTTACCAGGTCCGAACTTATGGAGGTGAGACAGATTAATAGCTCTTTCTCAAATTTAAGGGTAGTGGTGCATGGCCGTTCTTAGTTCGTGGATTGATTTGTCTGGTTAATTCCGATAACGAACGTGACTCACATATGCTAACTAGAACGCAGTCAGCGTTAATGCGTCGATGCCGATTGGAACGGGTTAGGACCTTTCGGTGGAGTATGACCTGACACCTTCGCTGTTCGTGTGCGCAAGTGCACTTACGGTACGCTGCTTAGCAGGACAATTTGTGTTTAGCAAAATGAGATCGAGCGATAACAGGTCCGTGATGCCCTTAGATGTTCTGGGCTACACGCGTGCTACAATGTGGGTAGCAGCGTGTCTCCTATTCCGAGAGGAACGGGAAATCACTCAAATACTCACTTAGTAGGGATTATGGATTGCAATGGTCCATATGAACTCGGAACTTCTAGTAAGTGCTGGTCATCAGCCAGCGTTGAATACGTCCCTGCCCTTTGTACACACCGCCCGTCGCTACTACCGATGGATTATTTAGTGAGGTCTTTGGAGATGATCGTTCGCTGGATCCTCGTGAACCGCGTCTGCTTTATCGAAGTTGACCGAACTTGATGATTTAGAGGAAGTAAAAGTCGTAACAAGGTTTCCGTAGGTGAACCTGCGGAAGGATCATTAGTGGCCAAGTGATCCTTCCAGAAGTCCGAACCTGCGGGTTGAGACTTCGGCACAAGTTGCCATATGATAATTGACGAAACACTATAGAAGTCCGAACCTGCGGGTTGAGACTCAGGCACAAGTTGCCATATGAAAGTTGACGAAACACTAACAAGTCCGAACCTGCGGGTTGAGACTTAGGCACACGTTGCCTTATACATGACTTCGAACAAATACACAAGTCCGAACCTGCGGGTTGAGACTTAGGCACAAGTTGCCTTATACATGACTGCGAACAAATACACAAGTCCGAACCTGCGGGTTGAGACTTAGGCACAAGTTGCCATATGAAAGTTGACGAAACACTAACAAGTCCGAACCTGCGGGTTGAGACTTAGGCACACGTTGCCTTATACATGACTTCGAACAAATACACAAGTCTGAACCTGCGGGTTGAGACTTAGGCACAAGTTGCCTTATACATACATTGGCCAAATAAACAGAAGTCCGAACCTGCGGGTTGAGACTTAGGCACAAGTTGCCATATTATATTCGATCAAACACTAAGTAGTCCGAACCTGCGGGTTGAGACTCAAGACCGTAACAAGATGTCACTATACAAGTCCGAACCTAAGGGTTGAGACTTAATGCGATCTAGATACCAAGTTGACATCCAATACCTGTTGAGCAAAACCAAAGATTCCCTGTTCTCGAATGATTACACTATATAACAGGGAATCATGAAGAAATCAAGCAAGCGTGAAACAAAGTCATCACTTGGGCATGCTCGATAGCCAACCACATGACCTTAACCTAAGAGAGCATGCAAACCACATGATTCCTATAAACGATTAACCCGCCCTAGTTCAATCGTTCACCAAGTGATGACTTCAGTATGGCTAAGAGAAAAACTTTTAAATGGGAAAAACTCTAAGTCCGAACCTCCGGGTTGAGACTTCCGCGTCGGAGGTGCGCGCACCGCCTACCCGAAAGATGATGAATCAGGGGTGTTCGATCAGCAATGGTCGGATGCCCCGTCGTAGTCCAACTATGACAATCAAAGTCAAGACCTCCGGGTTGAGACTTTCCGCGAGTACAAGCATAAAGGAACACGGACCAAGCCGTACCGAGAGAATCGGTACTAGAGCCCTTGTGGTTCTACATTGAGAGAGCCCTCGTGGTTCTCATTAGGGGCTTTATGCAAGTCGTACTCAATACTGTGGTGTGAAGTATAAAGTAGTCCTCGCCTGGTCCACGCTGCTTCGGCGGTCCTGGGTAAGATAGTTCATTCTAGCTTGCCCTATAGTGGAATGAGGACACTTAATGCTTCGTCTTTTAGCGGCGGCTAGACTCCTCCTCACGGGGAACGAGTTGACGCGCACAGCGGCGGCTTACGCACTATGGCAATCATGGATGCCTGAAGATTCCGTGAAGTTCTCCCCTGGTCCACGCTGCCTCGGCAGTCCTGGGTAAAATGGAATATTTCCAGCTTGCCCTATAGTGGAAGAGGACTATCCAACAATACAAAGTCAAGACCTCCGGGTTGAGACTTTCCGCGTCGGTGGTGTCGCGCACCGCCTATCCGAAAGATGGTGTAACAGGGGTGTTCGATCAGCAATGGTCGGATGCCCCGTCATAGTCCAACTATGACAACCAAAGTCAAGACCTCCGGGTTGAGACTTTCCGCGTCCGGAGGTACGCGTACCGCCTACCCGAAAGATGGTGTGCTTCTGGGGTATTCGATGAGTCGGATACCCCGTCGTAGTCCAACTATGACAATCAAAGTCAAGACCTCCGGGTTGAGACTTCCGCGTCCGGAGGTACGCGTACCGCCTACCCGAAAGATGGTGTGCTTCTGGGGTATTCGATGAGTCGGATACCCCGTCGTAGTCCAACTATGACAATCAAAGTCAAGACCTCCGGGTTGAGACTTCCGCGTCCGGAGGTACGCGTACCGCCTACCCGAAAGATGGTGAATCAGGGGTGTTCGATCAGCAATGGTCGGATGCCCCGTCGTAGTCCAACTATGACAATCAAAGTCAAGACCTCCGGGTTGAGACTTTCTAAGAGTACAAGCATAAAGGAACACGGACCAAGCCGTACCGAGAGAATCGGTACTAGAGCCCTTGTGGTTCTACATTGAGAGAGCCCTCGTGGTTCTCATTAGGGGCTTTATGCAAGAAGTACTCAATACTGTGGTGTGAAGTATAAAGTATAGAGTCCTCCACTGGTCCACGCTGCTCCGGCGGTCCTGGGTAAGATAGTTCATTCTAGCTTGCCCTATGTGGAAGAGGACTCAATACCCTACCTGTTGAGCTTGAAACAAAGTCATCACTTGGGCATGCTCATATTGCCATACACAATTACATTATATTCGAATGAGCATGCAAGCGACCCTATATAGACCGAACCAAAACGATAGATACCGCCGTAGTTCACCCCCACCAAGTGATGACTTCAGTATGGCTAGTGTGTGAAGTATAAAGTATAGTCCTCCCCTGGTCCACACTGCTTCGGCGGTCCTGGGTAAGATAGTTAGTTCTAGCTTGCCCTATGTGGAAGAGGACACAATACTTAATACTTAGAGTACAAGCATAAAGGAACACGGACCAAGCCGTACCGAGAGAATCGGTACTAGAGCCCTCGTGGTTCTACATTGAGAGAGCCCTCGTGGTTCTCATTAGGGGCTTTATGCAAGTCGTACTCAATACTGTGGTGTGAAGTATAAAGTATAGAGTCCTCCACTGGTCCACGCTGCTCCGGCGGTCCTGGGTAAGATAGTTCATTCTAGCTTGCCCTATGTGGAAGAGGACTCAATACCCTACCTGTTGAGCTTGAAACAAAGTCATCACTTGGGCATGCTCATATTGCCATACAATATTCCATTATCTACTAATGAGCATGCAGCTATATGATTATAACCTGTAAACGATTACCCCGCCGTAGTTCAGCGCTTCAACCAAGTGATGACTTCAGTATGGCTAGTGTGTGAAGTATAAAGTATAGTCCTCCCCTGGTCCACACTGCTTCGGCGGTCCTGGGTAAGATAGTTAGTTCTAGCTTGCCCTATGTGGAAGAGGACACCATACTTAATACTGTGGTGTAATGAACAAAGTATAGTCCTCCACTGGTCCACGCTGCTTTGCAGTCCTGGGTAAGATAGTTAATTCTAGCTTGCCCTATGTGGAAGAGAGCATACATGAACCAAGAACGAAGGTTATGATCGAGGAATGATTCGACAACTAACCGATGGTATGAAATGTGAAGAATTCAAGCAAGCACACAATCAAGTCATCACTTGGGCATGCTCGATAGCCAACCCTATGACATTAACCTAGTAGAGCATGCAAAAACCAATATATATGTAAACGATGCCCCTCCCTAGTTCAGCGCTTCAACCAAGTGATGACTTCAGAATGGCTAAATCAAATCGGTTCAAAACATACCATCGGTACCCTATTGAAACACACAAGTCGATATCAAACCTCATGATTGTGTAGTCCTCCACTGGTCCACGCCGCTTCAGCGGTCCTGGGTAAGATAGTTCATTCTAGCTTGCCCTATGTGGAAGAGGGCACATTACTCAATACTGTGGTGTTATGAACAAAGTATAGTCCTCCACTGGTCCACGCTGCTCCGGCGGTCCTGGGTAAGATAGTTCATTCTAGCTTGCCCTATGTGGAAGAGGGCATACAAGACAAAGTATAGTTCTCCCCTGGTCCACGCTGCTTCGGCGGTCCTGGGTAAGATAGTTAATTCTAGCTTGCCCTATGTGGAAGAGAGCATACATGAACCAAGAACGAAGGTTATGATCGAGGAATGATTCGACAACTTACCGATGGTATGAAATGTGTAGAATTCAAGCAAGCACACGATCAAGTCATCACTTGGGCATGCTCGATAGCCAACCCTATGACATTAACCTAGTAGAGCATGCAACGTACAATATCCCAATGCAAAGTAAACGATAGACTCGCCCTAGTTCAGCGCTTCAACCAAGTGATGACTTCAGAATGGCTAAATCAAATCGGTTCAAAACATACCATCGGTACCCTATTGAAACACACAAGTCGATATCAAACCTCATGATTGTGTAGTCCTCCACTGGTCCACGCCGCTTCGGCCGTCCTGGGTAAAATGGAACATTCCAGCTTGCCCTATGTGGAAGAGGGCACATTACTCAATACTGTGGTGTGAAGTATAAAGTTCAGTTCTCCCCTGGTCCACGCCGCTTCGGCCGTCCTGGGTAAAATGGATTCATCCAGCTTGCCCTATGTGGAATGAGTACACTTTATGCTTCGTCTCTAAGCGGCGGCTTGACTCCTCCCTACGGGGAACGGGTTTACGCGCACAGCGGCGGCTTACGCACTATGGCAGTCATGGATGCCTTACGTTTCTATGAAAAGTGTGTTCCTCCCCTGGTCCACGCTGCTTCGGCAGTCCTGGGTAAGATAGTTAGTTCTAGCTTGCCCTATGTGGAAGAGGACACGAAGACTTACTGTGGTGTGAAGCATAAAGTTCAGTTCTCCCCTGGTCCACGCCGCTTCGGCCGTCCTGGGTAAAATGGATTCATCCAGCTTGCCCTATGTGGAATGAGGACACTTTATGTTTCGTCTCTAAGCGGCGGCTTGCTCCTCCCTACGGGGAACGGGTATACGCGCACAGCGGCGGCTTACGTTATGGCAGTCATGGATGCCTTACGTTTCCATGAAAAGTGTGTTCCTCCCCTGGTCCACGCTGCTCCGGCAGTCCTGGGTAAGATAGTTAGTTCTAGCTTGCCCTATGTGGAAGAGGACACGTAGACTTACTGTGGTGTGAAGTATAAGGTTCAGTTCTCCCCTGGTCCACGCCGCTTCGGCCGTCCTGGGTAAAATGGATTAATCCAGCTTGCCCTATGTGGAATGAGGACACTTTATGCTTCGTCTCTAAGCGGCGGCTTGCTCCTCCCTACGGGGAACGGGTATACGCGCACAGCGGCGGCTTACGCAAGTTAGTCACCCTCGGCAGTGGATCACTCGGCTCATGGATCGATGAAGACCGCAGCTAACTGCGCGTCATAATGTGAACTGCAGGACACATGAACATTGATAAGTTGAACGCATATTGCACGTCGTGGGAACCTACCATGATGTACAGATGACTGAGCGCTTATATTTGAGAAATGTATCGCATACATTTAACTACGCCGTGACACCCGTCACGAGACGTGCACCATGATGTTAACTAGGGTCGCGACGACCCGCTAGCATTAAAGAACCCGTGGTTTACAATATACTGGCATTGGAATTCGAAGTATTTAGAGCGTCCGTGTTCCCGCGTGAGGCGGAAGTACGAGGAGAAGGCGTGCTTGTGGTGTCTGTGGTGGTGTTTACTGATGTCTAGCTTCAGCTTATTTATTTATTTAAATAGAAGCGAAGATGTCAAAGTAGCGTCGAAGCAGCAGCGGTAGCACAAATGATTCAAGTATGGAAGTTGACCAAAGGAACACAAACAAACTAGCGTATGGGCAATGGAAGGTATCAGTGAGTTAAACCACACGCGGGCTAACAGCCCGTTAACCGAGTCCAACGGTACATATTGGACATTGA
>NW_026689786.1:135000-160000 GCF_943734765.1 Anopheles ziemanni | reverse complement strand
CACTTGATATACACTCTTCGGATGTACTTCGGGTATCGCCTGTTGTCCGAGACCACTTGCATGGTTAGCAAGCGTTGTGATACAATGGCCCTACCGGGCAAACACTTTGGGTTCGCAAGGACTTGGAGTGCCGGGACGGGTTGGCGGATCCAACACTCTGGGTACCTCCGGGTACTTGGGGTTGGTTGAGGACTTGGTGAACAAACACTTGATATACACTCTTCGGATGTACTTCGGGTATCGCCTGTTGTCCGAGACCACTTGCATGGTTAGCAAGCGTTGTGGTCTAATGGCCCTACCGGGCAAACACTTTGGGTTCGCGAGGACTTGGGGTGCCGGGACGGGTTGGCGGACCCAACACTCTGGGTACCTCCGGGTACTTGGGGTTGGTTGAGAACTTGGTGAAGATACCCCTGTCACCTTGTTCGAGGCCACTTGCATGGTAGCAAGCGTTGTGATACAATGGCCCTACCGGGCAAACACTTTGGGTTCGCAAGGACTTGGAGTGCTGGTAGTGGTTGGCGGATCCAACACTCTGGGTACCTCCGGGTACTTGGGGTTGGTTGAGGACTTGGTGAACAAACACTTGATATACACTCTTCGGATGTACTTCGGGTATCGCCTGTTGTCCGAGACCACTTGCATGGTCAACGGTTGAGGTGGTGATGGCGGGTCGGTGCTGTAGGGTGCCGGCCTGTTGGCTGCCTTGGCCGGGTTGGTTGGTTAACACTTGATTGAGCTTGCACCCGAGGGTAATGGCACTTGAAGGTGGGTACCGGCCGGCTGACCTGGTGTGATGGTTGGTTGGTGAACACTTGGCGGTACTTGCACTTGGCTGTGCTTGGACTTGAAGGTGGGATCCGGCTGGCCTAGGCCGTTGGTGGTTGGTTGGTTGGTTAGCCCTTAGCTGGGCTGGCTGGCTGGCTGGCCATCGGTGGTGTGGTGTGTTGGGCGGTTGGTGAACACTTGGCGGTACTTGCACTTGGCTGTGCTTGGACTTGAAGGTGGGATCCGGCTGGCCTAGGCCATTGGTGGTTGGTTGGTGGGTTAGCCCTTAGTTGGGCTGGCTGGCTGGCTGGCCATCGGTGGTGTGGTGTGGTGTGGTGTGTGGAGTCGAGCATCGCGCGCCGTTGCCTTCTTCGGAGTGTTGTGGGTACGCAAGTGCTTGCAGTGCAAAGAGGTTGGTGATGGAGTGACATTGCCTTCACCATGGAGTTGCGGGTACTTAGGTACTTGCAAGGAGATGGTGGTATGGTGGTGTTGCGTGTGTGGTGTTCGATTAGAAAGATATAATTTCTAAGTCCGGATTAGTGCTGTCAGTGGGGCCCCCGCTAACAGGTCCTGCACGGCCAGCGTGGGGCTTGACTTGGCGCTATTCCGGACTTGGGGCGATCACGATGTCCCCGTGCGGGACTTAGAAGATGGAAGAACACAAGTACCCTTATCCCATGACTTGTGAGCGATTGGCATACGTTACCACATGAAGAGAAAAATTGGCTAAGTCCCGGATCCATATTATATGAAGAGAAATATCGGCTAAGTCCAGGATCCATATTATATGAAGAGAAAAATCGGCTAAGTCCAGGATCCATATATAATAACCTAATAATCGGCTAAGTCCAGGATCCATATAATATGAAGAGAAAAATCGGCTAAGTCCGAGATTGGGTCTGTCAGAAATACACTTCCAAGTTACCACACAAGCAAGCAAGATGGCCTAGTGATGGATCCATATGATATGAAGAGAAAAATCGGCTAAGTCCAGGATCCATATTATATGAAGAGAAAAATCGGCTAAGTCCGAGTTTGGGTCTGTCGGAAATACACTATCAAGTTACCACACAAGCAAGAAAGATGGCCTTATGATGGACCCATATGATATGAAGAGAAAAATCGGCTAAGTCCAGGATCCATATGATATGAAGAGAAAAATCGGCTAAGTCCGAGATTGGGTCTGTCAGAAATACACTTCCGAGTTACCATACAAGCAAGCAAGATGGCCTAGTGATGAATCCATATGATATGAAGAGAAAAATCGGCTAAGTCCCAGATTGGGTCTGTCAGAAATACACTTCCAAGATACCACACAAGCAAGCAAGATGGCCTAGTGATGGATCCATATAATATGAAGAGAAAAATCGGCTAAGTCCGAGATTGGGTCGGTCGGAAATACACTATCAAGTTACCACACAAGTAAGCAAGATGGCCTAAGGATGGAACCATATAATATGAAGAGAAAAATCGGCTAAGTCCCAGATTGGGTCTGTCAGAAATACACTTCCAAGTTACCACACAAGCAAGCAAGATGGCCAAGTGAAGGATCCATATGACATGAAGAGAAAAATCGGCTAAGTCCCAGATTGGGTCTGTCAGAAATACACTTCCAAGTTACCACACAAGCAAGCAAGATGGCCTAGTGATGGATCCATATGATATGAAGAGAAAAATCGGCTAAGTCCCAGATTGGGTCTGTCAGAAATACACTTCCAAGTTACCACACAAGCAAGCAAGATTGCCTAGTGATGGATCCATATGATATGAAGAGAAAAATCGGCTAAGTCCCAGATTGGGTCTGTCAGACATACACTATCAAGTTACCACACAAGCAAGCAAGATGGCCTAATGATGGATCCATATGATATGAAGAGAAAAATCGGCTAAGTGCAAGATTGGGTCTGTCAGAAATACACTATCAAGTTACCACATGAGCAAGCAAGTTACCACATGAAGAGAAAGCCGGCAAAGTCCGGGAATGTTACCACATGAACTGGAAAATGGGCAAAAACCTACCTTCACAGGGAACGTGAATAACTAAGGCTGTAGACATCGGATCGACAAGCCAAAGACTGATATGGAAAGGAAATGAGTAGTACTAGCTTTCCTGAGAGTTGCAGAGCTTAGACTGCATATGAACGGAAGTTATTGAGCGTCAAAGTCAGAAAAGTTGCCCGAAGGAACACAAGTTCCAACTTAGAGCATGAATACCGCCTAGACGGTAAGAGGTACGGCCAGGCTGAGGAATAAGGAAATGTTGGCCAACATGTTCCCTAACTATCCCCCGAAGACCGCAAAGCAATCCAACATCAACCAAGAAAGTTATAGCCCGATCAAGGAAACACCTACTTTGCACCGATATTGCACCAAATATATGTACCAAGCACCTTCGGTTGCATACCCTGCAGGGGCTTACCATAGTAGGCCATGGAAGACCGATATACCGAACATAATCTCTTTCTATCTCCTCGGGTGTTGGAGATAGCGCATTGCGGTAAAAGAACGAAAGTTAGACCATATCTTGGTGCATCTTTTTGCCCGAGAACACAAGACCCTATCTACCAAGGCAAGAAAGTTGTGTGGGGACAAAATGTCCATAAGTGCCCAAAGTGGCACACTTGAACCATATATTCGAGAAAAACACAAGTGTGGGCCCGAGCTAGCGAGTTGAAATGTTCTGACCGTCAGTAGCCCTAGTTGAGGTGCACTTATCATTATATGAGGCCAACGTGCCAGCTAGTCTCTAAAGGGGCGATATGGGTGTTCCAAGGTTTGTACCCAATTGAGGAAAAAACAGGGTAAGGTACGGTGTACCGCGAATAACTCGGGCTATAGATGTCCGATCGATGAGTTTGGCATATGTATGGAAAGGTCTCGACGAGACCTAACTACCCTGAAAGTATGAAGGCAAAGACTTGAATGACCGGGAAGTTATTAAGTGCACAAGTGGTAAAGTTGCACCAAAGTCCATGTTACCCGAAGTGGTACATGAACACCCAATATTCGACCAAAACACAAGTTTAGAGACGAGCTAGCGAGCTACATTGTTCAGACCGTCAGTAGCCCGCATCAAGACACGCATTTCATTATATTGAGCCTAGCCGCTAGCTCGACTCGAAGTCGGTCATATGGTTGGTTGATGGTTTGGACCGACCACGTGGTGTACCAAGGTGATGTACTTTTCATGAATTAAAACTCTGGCTGTATGGCACTGAGCGACAAGCTAAGGTGTGATTTGGAATAGTCTTGAGTGGGACTATTTAGGAAAAATGCGAACAAAAAATCACAAAGTCCTTGGGCGAAGCTATTAGCGAAACATAGAGCAAATTGGTACCAAAAACTATGGAAATGGGACTTGAGTCAAAAATAACCGCAAGTTGGAGAAGATATAGCAAGCTTGCGTAGAACAATTATATTTGGTGCATGGTATCACCAACAAAAAAGTATATGGGGCCAAGGTGCTGGCTGGCCTCCAAAGTGGAGATATGGGCGATCCAAAGTTTGTACCCAAGTACGAACAAGTATGGAAAAAACAGGGTAAGGTACCAAGTACCATTAATAACTTCGGCTGTAGATGGCCGAGCGAGGCAAACGGCTCACCGTTGGAAAGGTCTTGGGGAGACCTATCTACCCTGAAAGTTTCATGAGGCTGAGTTGAAAGACCACGGAGATATTAGGTGATGATGGTCCAATTCGGGGACCAAGTCGCAGGAAATGGCACTTGACCAAAATCACGCTTGGAAGGTGAATACCGGCTTACCGGTAAGAGATAGCGACTTGGCGTAGAATATTCATAAGTTGGGCGTGTAAAGACGCAACTTTCATTATATGGGGGCAACCCGGTCAGGGTGCTCCAAGTCGGTCGTTTGGTCGGTTTATGGTTTGGGCCGACCACGTGGTGTACCAAGTTGAGGTACCTTTCATGAATTATAACTCGGTCAGTTTGCCACCGAGCGACAAGCTGCGGTGTGTTTTGGAATGGTCTTGAGTGGGACTATCAAGGAAAAATACCAATCGAAAATCAGCTTGTCCATGGCCGAAGCTATTAGTGAAACATATAGCAAAATGGGTCCAAAAACGAATGAAATGGGAATTGGACCAAGAATAACGGCAAGTTGGAGAAGAGATAGCAAGTTGGCGTAGAACAATTATATTTGGTGCATGGCATGACCAACAAAAAAGTATATGGGGCCAAGGTGCTGGCTGGCCTCCAAAGTGGAGATATGGGCGATCCAAAGTTTGTACCCAAGTACGAACAAGTATGGAAAAAACAGGGTAAGGTACCAAGTACCATTAATAACTTCGGCTGTAGATGGCCGAGCGAGGCAAACGGCTCACCGTTGGAAAGGTCTTGGGGAGACCTATCTACCCTGAAAGTTTCATGAGGCTGAGTTGAAAGACCACGGAGATATTAGGTGATGATGGTCCAATTCGGGGACCAAGTCGCAGGAAATGGCACTTGACCAAAATCACCCTTGGAAGGTGAATACCGGCTTACCGGTAAGAGATAGCGACTTGGCGTAGAATATTCATAAGTTGGGCGTGCAGAGACGCAACTTTCATTATATGGGGCCAACCCGGTCAGGGTGCTCCAAGTCGGTCGTTTGGTCGGTTTATGGTTTGGGCCGACCACGTGGTGTACCAAGTTGAGGTACCTTTCATGAATTATAACTCGGTCAGTTTGCCACCGAGCGACAAGCTGCGGTGTGTTTTGGAATGGTCTTGAGTGGGACTATCAAGGAAAAATACAAATAGAAAATCAGCTTGTCCATGGCCGAAGCTATTAGTGAAACATATAGCAAAATGGGTCCAAAAACGAATGAAATGGGACTTGGACCAAGAATAACGGCAAGTTGGAGAAGAGATAGCAAGTTGGCGTAGAACAATTATATTTGGTGCATGGTATGACCAACAAAAAAGTATATGAGGCCAAGGTGCTGGCTGGCCTCCAAAGTGGAGATATGGGCGATCCAAAGTTTGTACCCAAGTATGGCAAAAACTGGTAGAGGTACCTTTCATGAATTACTGCTCAGGCTGTATGGCACTTAGCGGGACGCTTGGCTCTGGTATGGAATAGTCTTGAGTGGGACTATCAAGGAAAAATACGAACAAAAAATCACCATGTCCACGGACGAAGGTATTAGCGAAACTTAGAGCAAAATTGCGACCAAGTCGCTGGAAATGGCCCTTGGACCAAGTATACCGTCAAGGCGGTACGAGATAGCGAGTTGACGTGGAATATTTATAAGTTTGCCTCCACGAGACGAAAGTTTAGTTATATGGGGCCAACCCGCTCAGGGTTGTCCAAGTCGGTCATATGGCTGATCGAAATTTTCGACCAAGTACTGAGAAAACAGGGTAAGGTACCGTGTACCTCGAATAACTTTGGCTGTAGATGTCCGAGCGAGGCAAACGGCATAGCGTTGGAAAGGTCTTGAGGTGTTCTAGGCACCCTGAAAGTTTGAAAAGGCTATCTGGAAAACTCGTGGAGATATTAGAGAAACATTGGGCCCAAAAGATACCAAGTCGCAGGAAATGGGCCCTCCAAGAACACCCTAAAATCCCAATTACGGCTAAGTTGCAGGCCAGCTAGCGAAGTGAAATGTTCTAGGCATAACTAGAACACGTTAATGCGCAACTTTTTGAATCAGAACTTTTTTCGATATCTGGCCCCCAAAGGGGGGATATGGGCGATCAAAGGATTTTTCCAAGTTTCGGTACTTTTTACGGTATCGCTCATAGCTCCGGCTGTATGCAAGCAAATGACAATCTAAGACATGATTTGGAAAGGTATTGAGCAGTACTAACTTACGTTAGAACACAGCGAAGCGCTATCGGTTCATGGCAAGGCCGATATAAGCAGTCAAAGATGAAAAATGTTGACAAAATGAACAAAAATTACCTTGGTACGCGAATAGCGGCCAGGGATGAAGAGGTACGAAGGTGGTGTAGAAGAATTATAATTAGGGCTTGGTACGCTCTAAAAGTTTGCCGAAGACCGCAAAGCGCTCAGACCCATAGAAAGTGGCCATTTGGGCCGAACAGTGCGTGCAAAGAGGTGAAAATGCAAAAATTGCACTTTGGGGGGCGATTTGCGGGGGGAAGGAGGGGTCGGAGGGCAAAATGTCCCTTGACCAAAAAGTCTTATCTCGTCGAGATCTACAACATTGCCGAAGACCGCAAAGCGCTAGCTCGCAATCGAAAAATCGAGAATTTGAAAATTTTCTAAGTCTTGGGCTCCCTAAGGAAAAGTTTCAAAAATCACGTTTGTCCCCAATTTTGAAGGGGAAGGAGTCGGTTCCGGGGCATGGTGTCTTCGGCAAAAAGTCTTATCTTTTTGCGTACTTTCGACTAGTTCAATAAAAATTTTTGACCCAAAATTTGTTCGGCGGACCCCTAGGTCGAAAAACCCGAAAAAAGTCGAAAAAAGTCGAAAATGTCGAAAAATGAGAAAACCTCATATTCGGACTCTACACGAGCCCCAGATATTGAAAAGTGAAATCCGCGGTCGATTTTGAACAAAAAATTGACCTAGGCAAAGTTGTATGGAGGTAGGGACCCCTGAGAAAAAAGTTTGGTCCCGAGGCTCCTTGGACCACCAAGTCCCTAGGTCGGACCAAAATCGGAAAAAATCCGACCAAAGTCGAAAGTGTCGAAAATTTTAAAAAACCCCTTTTGGGGCCCTATGGCCTCCCTAGATAATGAAAAGTGAGGTCCGCGGCCGATCCGGAAGAAAAACTTGACCTAGGCAAACTTGTATGACGGTGGGGACCCAAAAAAATTTCGATGAGTGTAGTTTAGACAGGCCGGAAAATGTATCGGTGGTCCGTATCAAGGGACGTCTTTTAGTTCCATGGGGTGGTGGTCGTCGAACAAAGTCGCCTAGGTCGACCACCAGAAAGACCAGTCGTGTTGTAATGGATGTTTTGGCCACTTTGCTAGGGAAACCTAGTAGGTCGAAGCAAATTTGGGGTTCGAGATGAGTTGGTGAAAGTTGGTCCAACCTAGGTGTGCTTAGTGGAGGTTGACCATGAAAGTAGAGCATGATGGGAATGACCATAACTTTGGTTCTAGATGTCGGATCGGTACACTTTTGGCAGTTTTGGAAAGGTGAAGGCCTGCTCTAGCTATGTTTCCTACCAAGCTGAGCGCCTACTAGTGACCCGGAGGAGGTATTAAGGGTCAAAGGCAAAAAGGGGTACCCTAAAGTGCGTGTGACCAAGAAAATGGGAAAAACGGTATCGCCTATAGCTCAGGCTGTATGGCTCGGATCGGTAAGCTTGGATATGCGTTGGAAAGGTCTTGACGAGCGCTAGCTATGTGTCCTACCAAGCGAAGCGCTAGGTGTTGAGCAAGTCGGTCATATTAGAGGGCAAAGGTGAAAAATGGTGGTTTAGAGGCGAAAATTCACCTTATGATCGAAAATAGCGGGCGAACGATAAGAGCTACGAACACGGCGTAGAACAATCATAAGTACGTTACCACAAGACCTAACTTTGGCCAATATAGAGCGAGAAGATCGGAGGTACCCATCAGGGTGATATGGCTGGTTCAAAGTTGGACCAAAACGAGACTTGAGAAATGGATTGAAACACGGTATCGCGAATAACTCAGGCTGTATGGAACGGATCGACAAGCTTAGATCAGTGTTGGAAAGGTCGAACCGAGCGCTAACTATAATCCCAAACAACCGAAGCGCTAAGTGTTGAGCAAAACTGAGTTATTAAGCGACAAAGTGGAAAAATAATACCAAAATGGCCAAAAATCACACAAGACCAAGAATACCGAGCAAGCGGTAAGAGATAGCGGGTTGACGTAGAATACTTATAAGTTTGCCTCTACGAGACCTAAAAGTCGTCCATAGAAAGCGAGAAGATCGGACCACTCTGGAAGGGTGATACGAGTGGTCAAAAATTAGCAAAAATGAAACATGGCTAAAATGGATTTGACTTGTGCACCATGTAGCTCCGGCTGTATGGCATGGATTGTAAAGCTAGGATATGTTTTGGAAAGGTAACACCCAGCGCTAGATACGACTAGAAGAAAGCAAAGCGCTAACTAGCATGATTTGGAAGTTATTAAACGACAAAGTCGAAAAATGTTACCAAAATTGAAACTCGAGTACATTGGGCCAAAAAGTACAAGTTGTGAAATTTGGACTTACGAGTAAAATACCGAGCAGGCGGTAAGAGATAGAGACTTGGTGTAGAACAATTATAAGTTGGGCGTGTAGAGACGCAACTTTCATTATATGGGGCCAACCCGGTCAGGGTGCTCCAAGTCGGTCGTTTGGTCGGTTTATGGTTTGGGCCGACCACGTGGTGTACCAAGTTGAGGTACCTTTCATGAATTATAACTCGGTCAGTTTGCCACCGAGCGACAAGTTCCGGTGTGATTTGGAATGGTCTTGAGTGGGACTATCAAGCAAAAATACAAATAGAAAATCAGCTTGTCCATGGCCGAAGCTATTAGTGAAACATATAGCAAAATGGGTCCAAAAACGAATGAAATGGGACTTGGACCAAGAATAACGGCAAGTTGGAGAAGAGATAGCAAGTTGACGTAGTACAATTATATTTGGTGCATGGTATGACCAACAAAAAAGTATATGGGGCCAAGGTGCTGGCTGGCCTCCAAAGTGGAGATATGGGCGATCCAAAGTTTGTACCCAAGTACGAACAAGTATGGAAAAAACAGGGTAAGGTACCAAGTACCATTAATAACTTCGGCTGTAGATGGCCGAGCGAGGCAAACGGCTCACCGTTGGAAAGGTCTTGGGGAGACCTATCTACCCTGAAAGTTTCATGAGGCTGAGTTGAAAGACCACGGAGATATTAGGTGATGATGGTCCAATTCGGGGACCAAGTCGCAGGAAATGGCGCTTGACCAAAATCACCCTTGGAAGGTGAATACCGGCTTACCGGTAAGAGATAGCGACTTGGCGTAGAATATTCATAAGTTGGGCGTGTAGAGACGCAACTTTTATTATATGGGGCCAACCCGGTCAGGGTGCTCCAAGTCGGTCGTTTGGTTGGTTTATGGTTTGGGCCGACCACGTGGTGTGCCAAGTTGAGGTACCTTTCATGAATTATAACTTGGTCAGTTTGCCACCGAGCGACAAGCTGCGGTGTGTTTTGGAATGGTCTTGAGTGGGACTATCAAGGAAAAATACAAATAGAAAATCAGCTTGTCCATGGCCGAAGCTATTAGTGAAACATATAGCAAAATGGGTCCAAAAACGAATGAAATGGGACTTGGACCAAGAATAACGGCAAGTTGGAGAAGAGATAGCAAGTTGGCGTAGAACAATTATATTTGGTGCATGGTATGACCAACAAAAAAGTATATGAGGCCAAGGTGCTGGCTGGCCTCCAAAGTGGAGATATGGGCGATCCAAAGTTTGTACCCAAGTATGGCAAAAACTGGTAGAGGTACCTTTCATGAATTACTGCTCAGGCTGTATGGCACTTAGCGGGACGCTTGGCTCTGGTATGGAATAGTCTTGAGTGGGACTATCAAGGAAAAATACGAACAAAAAATCACCATGTCCACGGACGAAGGTATTAGCGAAACTTAGAGCGAAATTGCGACCAAGTCGCTGGAAATGGCCCTTGGACCAAGTATACCGTCAAGGCGGTACGAGATAGCGAGTTGACGTGGAATATTTATAAGTTTGCCTCCACGAGACGAAAGTTTAGTTATATGGGGCCAACCCGCTCAGGGTTGTCCAAGTCGGTCATATGGCTGATCGAAATTTTCGACCAAGTACTGAGAAAACAGGGTAAGGTACCGTGTACCTCGAATAACTTTGGCTGTAGATGTCCGAGCGAGGCAAACGGCATAGCGTTGGAAAGGTCTTGAGGTGTTCTAGGCACCCTGAAAGTTTGAAAAGGCTATCTGGAAAACTCGTGGAGATATTAGAGAAACATTGGGCCCAAAAGATACCAAGTCGCAGGAAATGGGCCCTCCAAGAACACCCTAAAATCCCAATTACGGCTAAGTTGCAGGCCAGCTAGCGAAGTGAAATGTTCTAGGCATAACTAGAACACGTTAATGCGCAACTTTTTGAATCAGAACTTTTTTCGATATCTGGCCCCCAAAGGGGGGATATGGGCGATCAAAGGATTTTTCCAAGTTTCGGTACTTTTTACGGTATCGCTCATAGCTCCGGCTGTATGCAAGCAAATGACAATCTAAGACATGATTTGGAAAGGTATTGAGCAGTACTAACTTACGTTAGAACACAGCGAAGCGCTATCGGTTCATCACAAGGCCGATATAAGCAGTCAAAGATGAAAAATGTTGACAAAATGAACAAAAATTACCTTGGTACGCGAATAGCGGCCAGGGATGAAGAGGTACGAAGGTGTTGTAGAACAATTATAATTAGGGCTTGGTACGCTCTAAAAGTTTGCCGAAGACCGCAAAGCGCTCAGACCCATAGAAAGTGGCCATTTGGGCCGAACAGTGCGTGCAAAGAGGTGAAAATGCAAAAATTGCACTTTGGGGGGCGATTTGAGGGGGGAAGGAGGGGTCGGAGGGCAAAATGTCCCTTGACCAAAAAGTCTTATCTCGTCGAGATCTACAACATTGCAGAAGACCGCAAAGCGCTAGCTCGCAATCGAAAAATCGAGAATTTGAAAATTTTCTAAGTCTTGGGCTCCCTAAGGAAAAGTTTCAAAAATCACGTTTGTCCCCAATTTTGAAGGGGAAGGAGTCGGTTCCGGGGCATGGTGTCTTCGGCAAAAAGTCTTATCTTTTTGCGTACTTTCGACTAGTTCAATAAAAATTTTTGACCCAAAATTTGTTCGGCGGACCCCTAGGTCGAAAAACCCGAAAAAAGTCGAAAAAAGTCGAAAATGTCGAAAAATGAGAAAACCTCATATTCGGACTCTACACGAGCCCCAGATATTGAAAAGTGAAATCCGCGGTCGATTTGGAACAAAAAATTGACCTAGGCAAAGTTGTATGGAGGTAGGGACCCCTGAGAAAAAAGTTTGGTCCCGAGGCTCCTTGGACCACCAAGTCCCTAGGTCGGACCAAAATCGGAAAAAATCCGACCAAAGTCGAAAGTGTCGAAAATTTTAAAAAACCCCTTTTGGGGCCCTATGGCCTCCCTAGATAATGAAAAGTGAGGTCCGCGGCCGATCCGGAAGAAAAACTTGACCTAGGGAAACTTGTATGACGGTGGGGACCCAAAAAAATTTCGATGAGTGTAGTTTAGACAGGCCGGAAAATGTATCGGTGGTCCGTATCAAGGGACGTCTTTTAGTTCCATGGGGTGGTGGTCGTCGAACAAAGTCGCCTAGGTCGACCACCAGAAAGACCAGTCGTGTTGTAATGGATGTTTTGACCACTTTACTAGGGAAACCTAGTAGGTCGAAGCAAATTTGGGGTTCGAGATGAGTTGGTGAAAGTTGGTCCAACCTAGGTGTGCTTGGTGGAGGTTGACCATGAAAGTAGAGCATGATGGGAATGACCATAACTTTGGTTCTAGATGTCGGATCGATACACTTTCGGCAGTTTTGGAAAGGTGAAGGCCTGCTCTAGCTATGTTTCCTACCAAGCTGAGCGCCTACTAGTGACCCGGAGGAGGTATTAAGGGTCAAAGGCAAAAAGGGGTACCCTAAAGTGCATGTGACCAAGAAAATGGGAAAAACGGTATCGCCTATAGCTCAGGCTGTATGGCTCGGATCGGAAAGCTTGGATATGCGTTGGAAAGGTCTTGACGAGCGCTAGCTATGTGTCCTACCAAGCGAAGCGCTAGGTGTTGAGCAAGTCGGTCATATTAGAGGGCAAAGGTGAAAAATGGTGGTTTAGAGGCGAAAATTCACCTTATGATCGAAAATAGCGGGCGAACGATAAGAGCTACGAACACGGCGTAGAACAATCATAAGTACGTTACCACAAGACCTAACTTTGGCCAATATAGAGCGAGAAGATCGGAGGTACCCATCAGGGTGATATGGCTGGTTCAAAGTTGGACCAAAACGAGACTTGAGAAATGGGTTGAAACACGGTATCGCGAATAACTCAGGCTGTATAGAACGGATTGACAAGCTAAGGTCAGTGTTGGAAAGGTTGAACCGAGCGCTAACTATAATCCCAAACAACCGAAGCGCTAAGTGTTGAGCAAAACGGAGTTATTAAGCGACAAAGTCGAAAAATAATACCAAAATGGCCAAAAATCACACAAGACCAAGAATACCGAGCAGGCGGTAAGAGATAGCGGGTTGACGTGGAATACTTATAAGTTTGCCTCTACAAGACCTAAAAGTCGGCCATAGAAAGCAAGAAGATCGGACCACTCTGGAAGGGTGATACGAGTGGTCAAAAATTGGCAAAAATGAAACATGGCTAAAATGGATTTGACTTGTGCACCGTATAGCTCCGGCTGTATGGCATGGATTGTTGAGCTAGGATATGTTTTGGAAAGGTAACACCCAGCGCTAGATACGACTAGAAGAAAGCAAAGCGCTAACTAGCATGATTTGGAAGTTATTAAGTGTCAAAGTCGAAAAATGTTACCAAAATTGAAACTCGAGTACATTGGGCCAAAAAGTACAAGTTGTGAAATTTGGACTTACGAGTAAAATACCGAGCAGGCGGTAAGAGATAGAGACTTGGGGTAGAACAATTATAAGTTCGGCATGTTATAACCTATATTTGGCCCGAACATAGTGTCGAGATCGGTGGTACCCAAAAGGGTGGTACAGGTGTTAGATGGTTTTCCCAGAGCATAAGCTCCACATGATATGGAAAACGGGAAACATCATAACTTCGGCTGTATGGCATGGAATGGAACGAACAAGGTATCGATGGAAAGAGAAAAGGTAGCGCTAACTATAATTCCTACCAAGCAAAGCGCTAGCATGTGACCGTTCGGGTGTTATTGTGAGTCAAAGACAGAAATTGTTACCACGAGAGGCGAAAATCCGGCTAAGTCCAAAAATACCGGGCTGGCGGTAAGAGATACGGCTTGGCCGTAGAACATTTATAAGTTGGCCAAGACAAGACCTAAGTTTCGTCCATAGACGACAAGAAGATCGAAGATACCTGAAGGTGAGATATGGGCGTCCCAAAGTGGGCCTTTGAAAAAGTGACAAACTTCCCTTATAACAGCATACACCAAATATCTCTGGCTCTATGGCACCGAATAAGAAGTTAAGCTCAGCGATAGAAAGGTGATAGTCAGCGCTAAATATCATACGAACAGAGTGAAGCGCTAAAGGGAAAGGATCTTGGTGATATAAGGTGACAAAGTCGAGAAAAGTTGCCTCAAAATCATGAAAAATGTGAAAAAATGGCTAAGTCCCGGGTGCCTTAAGGGCAGGTTAATCGAATGTACCGAGCTGGCGGTACGAGATAGAGACTTGGTGTAGAACAATTATATGTTTGGCATGGCAAGACCTACATTCGGCCAATACAAAGTGAGAAGATCAAAGATACCCGCAAGGGTGATATTGGTGTCCAAAGGAAAAAAGCACTAAGTCTTGGGAAACTTATATGAAGAAAAAGGACCCTGATGGGTCATATGGGATGGATCGAAAAATCGGCTAAGTCCCAAAATGGGGATGTCAGAACTACACTCAAATGTTACCACACCAAGCAAGGCAAACTTATATGAAGGAAAGGACCCTGATGGGTCATATGGTATTTTACGAAAAATCGGCTAAGTCCCAAAATGGGGATGTCAGAACTACACTCAAATGTTACCACACCAAGCAAGGCAAACTTATATGAAGCAAAGGACCCTGATGGGTCATATGGTATTTTACGAAAAATCGGCTAAGTCCCAAAATGGGGATGTCAGAACTACACTCAAATGTTACCACACCAAGCAAGGCAAACTTATATGAAGCAAAGGACCCATATGGGTCATATGGTATTGATCGAAAAATCGGCTAAGTCCCAAAATGGGGATGTCAGAACTACACTCAAATGTTACCACACCAAGCAAGGCAAACTACCTAGGTGAACCCTAGCAAGAAACACGGACCAAGTCAGATGGCCTAAGTCAAGAGTGCAAGTGACCTAGGCAAAGTTGTATGACGGTGAGGACCCTGAAAAATCTGGTTAGTGTAGTTTAGACAGGGGAGGTTTCTGGGTGGGCTGAACCTCCTTATTTTGGGTTTTGACCTCCTCAAGAAGCTACACCTAGGCAAACTGCCTAGGGTGAAAGTGCGAAGACCAATCGAATAGTAAGACAAGTTTTGACCGATCGCCCTAGGCAAGCTTGTATGAAGAAAGGGACCCTATGGGTCATATGGAAATACATGAAAAATCGGCTAAGTCCCAAAATTGGGATGTCTGAACTACACTAAAAAGTTACCACATCAAGCAAGGCAAAGTACCTAGGTGAACCCTAGCAAGAAACACGGACCAAGTCAGATGACCTAAGTCAAGAGAACAAGTGACCTAGGCAAAGTTGTATGACGGTGAGGACCCTGAAAAATCTGGTTAGTGTAGTTTAGACAGGGGAGGTTTTTGGGTCGGCTGAACCTCCTTATTTTGGGTTTTGACCTCCTCAAGAAGCTACACCTAGGCAAACTGCCTAGGGTGAAAGTGCGAAGACCAATCGAATAGTAAGACAAGTTTTGACCGATCGCCCTAGGCAAGCTTGTATGAAGAAAGGGACCCTATGGGTCATATGGAAATACATGACAAATCGGATAAGTCCCAAAATAAGGATGTCTGAACTACACTAAAAAGTTACCACATCAAGCAAGGCAAAGTACCTAGGTGAACCCTAGGAAGAAACACGGACCAAGTCGGATGGCCTAAGTCAAGAGTACAAGTGACCTAGGCAAAGTTGTATGGCGCTGAGGACCCTGAAAAATCGGGTTAGTGTAGTTCAGACAGGGGAGGTTTCAGGGTCGGCCGAACCTCCTTATTTCGGGTTTTGGCCTCCTCAAGAAGACAGACCTAGGCGAACTGCCTAGGGTGAAAGTGCGAAGACCAATCGAATAGTAAGACAAGTTTTGACCGATCGCCCTAGGCAAGCTTGTATGAAGAAAGGGACCCTATGGGTCATATGGAAATACATGACAAATCGGATAAGTCCCAAAATAAGGATGTCTGAACTACACTAAAAAGTTACCACATCAAGCAAGGCAAAGTACCTAGGTGAACCCTAGGAAGAAACACGGACCAAGTCGGATGGCCTAAGTCAAGAGTACAAGTGACCTAGGCAAAGTTGTATGGCGCTGAGGACCCTGAAAAATCGGGTTAGTGTAGTTCAGACAGGGGAGGTTTCAGGGTCGGCCGAACCTCCTTATTTCGGGTTTTGGCCTCCTCAAGAAGAAAGACCTAGGCGAACTGCCTAGGGTGAAAGTGCGAAGACCAATCGAATAGTAAGACAAGTTTTGACCGATCGCCCTAGGCAAGCTTGTATGAAGAAAGGGACCCTATGGGTCATATGGAAATATACGAAAAATCGGCTAAGTCCCAAAATTGGGATGTCAGAACTACACTATAAAGTTACCACATTAGCAAGGCAGACTTGTATGAAGAACGGGACCCTGGTGAAAGTAGCAAATATCCCAAACCGAACATGAATATTATACACACAAGAGTACGAACATAAAGGAACACGGACCAAGCGTACCGAGAGAATCGGTACTATAGAACCCTCGTGGTTCTACACAAAGACTTTATGTTAGGGGTTCAAGCCCCATAGTACTCAAACGGTGACAGTAGCAAATATCCCAAAACGAACGTGAATCTTATTCACAAGAGTACGAACATAAAGGAACACGGACCAAGCGTACCGAGAGAATCGGTACTATAGAGCCCTCGTGGTTCTACACAAAGACTTTATGTTCGGGGTTCACACCCCAAATCGAACGTGGAATTTACTTTCTGATGGTCATGCGGTCGTCCAAAGGGGTCTAGTATCCTGGGATGACAAGCATCACGGGCAAAGCTCGTATCAAAACAGTCGAAGAGGCCCGCGAAAGCTTGCTTTCCATGGCTATGCGATGCACAAATTGAGTTTACTCACCGTAGTATAAAACGAACGAACCGAACCTATCCGAGTAGGGATAATGGGCGCAGTAACATACTTCTGTGACCCAGCGAGAGTTGAACGAGGTGACATGAACTGTCAGTGGCTTATATCAGATGGGATACATACATGAGATTGCTTTCAAATCTACACTCGAAAACCTAACCAAGTAAAAGCGAACGTGGGGAGGATTCGAAACCGGTAACGAAATCTTAAGCTGGAAAGAGTCATCACTATGGATACATATTATGCGAAACCAATCAAGTGCTCAGTACTGATCCAAAACCGAAGAGCACTAGTGAACACCTTAATCTCACCCTAGTTCACATCCAAGTGATCGACCACGTGTGTGAAGCAAAGACCAATCGAATTCCTGAATGAACCGAACACTATGAACAAATGGCCAAAAACGTTATAACTATCCAAACATACTACTATCTAGCGAAAGTCATCACGATGGAACCATACCATGATCTTTAACCTATAGCGCTCACCATATTCCTACCCAGAGTGCAAGTGAACAGATTGCCCACCCGTACCCAGTTCACAACCACGTGATCGACTAACATACCGAGGTTACCACAAGTCAAAGTTATACGTTTACAAGCGCAAGACCAATCGAAAACCCCGAAAGCAATCTCGACCCAAAATGTATTATCCGTGAGTGTAGTCGAGTCTCGTACTCGTCATCTGTAATCGTCGGATAGAATATCCAGTACACGGTTGTCTTTCCAAATGAAATCTACATACAGAACTCGCTCTTGGCAAATGGGTGGCATTGGCGCAATCAGGAGCGAGTTCCCGTCCGGGTGCCAAGTGATTGGCAAATGTCTGGGGGAAAGCAACCATATGTTGATTTGTCTGTTAGTGTACTGGGTGTTTGAGGTATGTAGTATCCACGCTTGGTTGGGTGTGTCAGAGGACCGTGAATGCGTTCGCAACCCCAATTGGGGTACATCGGGAATGATTTTGTGGAACCGATGTGCCCGGCACACACTAAGTTTTGTTGCAAGTTAATAGTGTGCCATGTCCGGGGGGGTTGTGATTAAACTCTGGTGAATTGCGTACTGTGGTGATTGGGGTATGAAAGCCCCGCAGTTGCAATGATCGGACGCGCCTAGCGTGTCCTTTAGTTGATGGTAGGGAAATGAAGGCCCTTGTCAGCTCACCTAAGTATTCATGGAAGTTTGGCATAAGGTCGCTGTGGTAGGGGTATGAAGGCCCCGTCAGCGCATGCACAATCGGGCGCACGAGCGCTTAGCGGAGTCGAATGCCGCTCAAGTGCCTGTCCGGTGCATCGGGTGTGTGTGTGATACGAGGGCAATGAGGTTCGCACGGGGGCTCGCCTCCCGTGTGCTACCGGACTTGACAACATATAGAACGTGGTGTTTGCTCCTCCGGGTGCAATGGGACAATGAACATTCGAACGCAAAGTCGGAATTCTGGTTGATCCTACCAGTAATATACGCTCGTCTCAAAGGTTAAGCCATGCATGTCTAAGTACAAACAGATTTAATGTGAAACCGCATAAGGCTCAGTATAACAGCTATAATTTACGAGATCATCAACCTAGTTACTTGGATAACTGTGGAAAATCTAGAGCTAATACATGCAACATGCCAGGACCCTCGCGGGAACTGGTGCACTTATTAGTCAAACCAATCGCGGGTTCTCCGTGTCATTGAGTTGAAGTCTGGATAATGATGCTGATCGTATGGTCTCGCACCGACGACAGATCTCGCAAATATCTGCCCTATCAACTATGGATGGTAGTATAGAGGACTACCATGGTTGCAACGGGTAACGGGGAATCAGGGTTCGATTCCGGAGAGGGAGCCTGAGAAATGGCTACCACATCCAAGGAAGGCAGCAGGCGCGTAAATTACCCAATCCCGGGACGGGGAGGTAGTGACGAGAAATAACAATATGAAACTCTTTAATGATGTTTCATAATTGGAATGAGTAGAGCATAAATCCTTCTACGAGGATCAAGTGGAGGGCAAGTCTGGTGCCAGCAGCCGCGGTAATTCCAGCTCCACTAGCGTATATTAAAATTGTTGCGGTTAAAACGTTCGAAGTTGATACTTGTCCAACACAGTCCGGCTCCGCCGACCCGGTCAACCCGTGGTCGGTGGGCCAAGTCGGAATCTGGTTGCGACTCAATGGTGTGGTAGGGCACCAAGTCTGTGTCATGGTGTGCCCTTCAACGGGTGCAAGTGTAACATAGAGCTCGACCGCTCACGTTTACCTTGAACAAATTAGAGTGCTTAAAGCAGGGTGCCCAAACGCCCTAGAATAATCTTGCATGGAATAATGGAATACGACCTTGGTCTAATCTTTCATTGGTTTGTACTCAGACCGGAGGTAATGATTAACAGAAGTAGTTGGGGACACTAGTATTACGGCGCGAGAGGTGAAATTCGTAGACCGTCGTAAGACTAACTAAAGCGAAGGCATTTGTCAAGGATGCTTTCTTTAATCAAGAACGAAAGTTAGAGGATCGAAGGCGATTAGATACCGCCCTAGTTCTAACCGTAAACGATGCCAACTAGCAATTGGGAGACGCTACAACCAGGTGCTCTCAGTAGCTTCCGGGAAACCAAAGTCAGGTTCCGGGGGAAGTATGGTTGCAAAGTTGAAACTTAAAGGAATTGACGGAAGGGCACCACAATGAAATGGAGCTTGCGGTTCAATTTGACTCAACACGGGAAAACTTACCAGGTCCGAACTTATGGAGGTGAGACAGATTAATAGCTCTTTCTCAAATTTAAGGGTAGTGGTGCATGGCCGTTCTTAGTTCGTGGATTGATTTGTCTGGTTAATTCCGATAACGAACGTGACTCACATATGCTAACTAGAACGCAGTCAGCGTTAATGCGTCGATGCCGATTGGAACGGGTTAGGACCTTTCGGTGGAGTATGACCTGACACCTTCGCTGTTCGTGTGCGCAAGTGCACTTACGGTACGCTGCTTAGCAGGACAATTTGTGTTTAGCAAAATGAGATCGAGCGATAACAGGTCCGTGATGCCCTTAGATGTTCTGGGCTACACGCGTGCTACAATGTGGGTAGCAGCGTGTCTCCTATTCCGAGAGGAACGGGAAATCACTCAAATACTCACTTAGTAGGGATTATGGATTGCAATGGTCCATATGAACTCGGAACTTCTAGTAAGTGCTGGTCATCAGCCAGCGTTGAATACGTCCCTGCCCTTTGTACACACCGCCCGTCGCTACTACCGATGGATTATTTAGTGAGGTCTTTGGAGATGATCGTTCGCTGGATCCTCGTGAACCGCGTCTGCTTTATCGAAGTTGACCGAACTTGATGATTTAGAGGAAGTAAAAGTCGTAACAAGGTTTCCGTAGGTGAACCTGCGGAAGGATCATTAGTGGCCAAGTGATCCTTCCAGAAGTCCGAACCTGCGGGTTGAGACTTCGGCACAAGTTGCCATATGATAATTGACGAAACACTATAGAAGTCCGAACCTGCGGGTTGAGACTTAGGCACACGTTGCCTTATACATGACTTCGAACAAATACACAAGTCCGAACCTGCGGGTTGAGACTTCGGCACAAGTTGCCTTATACATGACTTCGAACAAATACACAAGTCCGAACCTGCGGGTTGAGACTTAGGCACAAGTTGCCATATGAAAGTTGACGAAACACTAACAAGTCCGAACCTGCGGGTTGAGACTTAGGCACAAGTTGCCTTATACATACATTGGCCAAATAAACAGAAGTCCGAACCTGCGGGTTGAGACTTAGGCACAAGTTGCCATATTATATTCGATCAAACACTAAGTAGTCCGAACCTGCGGGTTGAGACTCAAGACCGTAACAAGATGTCACTATACAAGTCCGAACCTGCGGGTTGAGACTTAATGCGATCTAGATACCAAGTTGACATCCAATACCTGTTGAGCAAAACCAAAGATTCCCTGTTCTCGAATGAATACACTATATAACAGGGAATCATGAAGAAATCAAGCAAGCGTGAAACAAAGTCATCACTTGGGCATGCTCGATAGCCAACCACATGACCTTAACCTAAGAGAGCATGCAAACCACATGATATCTATTAACGATTAACCCGCCCTAGTTCAATCGTTCACCAAGTGATGACTTCAGTATGGCTAAGAGAAAAACTTTTAAATGGGAAAAACTCTAAGTCCGAACCTCCGGGTTGAGACTTCCGCGTCGGAGGTGGGCGCACCTCCTATCCGAAAGATGGTGAATCAGGGGTGTTCGATCAGCAATGGTCGGATGCCTCGTCGTAGTCCAACTATGACAATCAAAGTCAAGACCTCCGGGTTGAGACTTCCGCGTCCGGAGGTACGCGTACCGCCTACCCGAAAGATGGTGTGCTTCTGGGGTATTCGATGAGTCGGATACCCCGTCGTAGTCCAACTATGACAATCAAAGTCAAGACCTCCGGGTTGAGACTTCCGCGTCCGGAGGTACGCGTACCGCCTACCCGAAAGATGGTGTGCTTCTGGGGTATTCGATGAGTCGGATACCCCGTCGTAGTCCAACTATGACAACCACAGTCAAGACCTCCGGGTTGAGACTTTCCGCGTCCGGAGGTACGCGTACCGCCTACCCGAAAGATGGTGTGCTTCTGGGGTATTCGATGAGTCGGATACCCCGTCGTAGTCCAACTATGACAATCAAAGTCAAGACCTCCGGGTTGAGACTTCCGCGTCCGGAGGTACGCGTACCGCCTACCCGAAAGATGGTGAATCAGGGGTGTTCGATCAGCAATGGTCGGATGCCCCGTCGTAGTCCAACTATGACAATCAAAGTCAAGACCTCCGGGTTGAGACTTTCTGCGAGTACAAGCATAAAGGAACACGGACCAAGCCGTACCGAGAGAATCGGTACTAGAGCCCTCGTGGTTCTACATTGAGAGAGCCCTCGTGGTTCTCATTAGGGGCTTTATGCAAGACGTACTCAATACTGTGGTGTGAAGTATAAAGTATAGAGTCCTCCCCTGGTCCACGCTGCTCCGGCGGTCCTGGGTAAGATAGTTCATTCTAGCTTGCCCTATGTGGAAGAGGACTCAATACCCTACCTGTTGAGCTTGAAACAAAGTCATCACTTGGGCATGCTCATAAAGCCATACACAATTACATTATATTCGAATGAGCATGCAAGCGACCCTATATAGACCGAACCAAAACGATAGATACCGCCGTAGTTCACCCCCACCAAGTGATGACTTCAGTATGGCTAGTGTGTGAAGTATAAAGTATAGTCCTCCCCTGGTCCACACTGCTTCGGCGGTCCTGGGTAAGATAGTTAGTTCTAGCTTGCCCTATGTGGAAGAGGACACCATACTTAATACTGTGGTGTAATGAACAAAGTATAGTCCTCCACTGGTCCACGCTGCTTTGCAGTCCTGGGTAAGATAGTTAGTTCTAGCTTGCCCTATGTGGAAGAGGGCATACAAGACAAAGTATAGTTCTCCCCTGGTCCACGCTGCTCCGGCGGTCCTGGGTAAGATAGTTAATTCTAGCTTGCCCTATGTGGAAGAGGACTCAATACCCTACCTGTTGAGCTTGAAACAAAGTCATCACTTGGGCATGCTCTATAGCCAATCACATGACATTAACCTAAGAGAGCATGCAGCGTATTATCCCAATGCAAAGTAAACGATAGACTCGCCCTAGTTCAGTGCTTCAACCAAGTGATGACTTCAATTTGGCTAGTGTGTGAAGTATAAAGTATAGTCCTCCCCTGGTCCACACTGCTTCGGCGGTCCTGGGTAAGATAGTTAATTCTAGCTTGCCCTATGTGGAAGAGGACACCATACTTAATACTGTGGTGTAATGAACAAAGTATAGTCCTCCACTGGTCCACGCTGCTCCGGCGGTCCTGGGTAAGATAGTTCATTCTAGCTTGCCCTATGTGGAAGAGGGCATACAAGACAAAGTATAGTTCTCCCCTGGTCCACGCTGCTTCGGCGGTCCTGGGTAAGATAGTTAATTCTAGCTTGCCCTATGTGGAAGAGAGCATACATGAACCAAGAACGAAGGTTATGATCGAGGAATGATTCGACAACTAACCGATGGTATGAAATGTGAAGAATTCAAGCAAGCACACAATCAAGTCATCACTTGGGCATGCTCGATAGCCAACCCTATGACATTAACCTAGTAGAGCATGCGAAAACCAATATATATGTAAACGATGCCCCTCCCTAGTTCAGCGCTTCAACCAAGTGATGACTTCAGAATGGCTAAATCAAATCGGTTCAAAACATACCATCGGTACCCTATTGAAACACACAAGTCGATATCAAACCTCATGATTGTGTAGTCCTCCACTGGTCCACACTGCTCCGGCGGTCCTGGGTAAGATAGTTCATTCTAGCTTGCCCTATGTGGAAGAGGGCACATTACTCAATACTGTGGTGTTATGAACAAAGTATAGTCCTCCACTGGTCCACGCTGCTTCGGCGGTCCTGGGTAAGATAGTTAGTTCTAGCTTGCCCTATGTGGAAGAGGGCATACAAGACAAAGTATAGTTCTCCCCTGGTCCACGCTGCTTCGGCGGTCCTGGGTAAGATAGTTAATTCTAGCTTGCCCTATGTGGAAGAGAGCATACATGAACCAAGAACGAAGGTTATGATCGAGGAATGATTCGACAACTAACCGATGGTATGAAATGTGAAGAATTCAAGCAAGCACACAATCAAGTCATCACTTGGGCATGCTCGATAGCCAACCTCATGACATTAACCTAGTAGAGCATGCGAAAACCAATATATATGTAAACGATGCCTCCCTAGTTCAGCGCTTCAACCAAGTGATGACTTCAGAATGGCTAAATCAAATCGGTTCAAACCATACCATCGGTATCCTATTGAAACACACAAGTCGATATCAAACCTCATGATTGTGTAGTCCTCCACTGGTCCACGCCGCTTCGGCCGTCCTGGGTAAAATGGAACATTCCAGCTTGCCCTATGTGGAAGAGGGCACATTACTCAATACTGTGGTGTGAAGTATAAAGTTCAGTTCTCCCCTGGTCCACGCTGCTTCGGCGGTCCTGGGTAAGATAGTTCATTCTAGCTTGCCCTATGTGGAAGAGGACACTTCATACTTCGTCTCTAAGCGGCGGCTTGACTCCTCCCTACGGGGAACGGGTTTACGCGCACAGCGGCGGCTTACGCACTATGGCAGTCATGGATGCCTTACGTTTCTATGAAAAGTGTGTTCCTCCCCTGGTCCACGCTGCTTCGGCAGTCCTGGGTAAGATAGTTAGTTCTAGCTTGCCCTATGTGGAAGAGGACACGTAGACTTACTGTGGTGTGAAGTATAAAGTTCAGTTCTCCCCTGGTCCACGCCGCTTCGGCCGTCCTGGGTAAAATGGATTCATCCAGCTTGCCCTATGTGGAATGAGGACACTTTATGCTTCGTCTCTAAGCGGCGGCTTGCTCCTCCCTACGGGGAACGGGTATACGCGCACAGCGGCGGCTTACGTTATGGCAGTCATGGATGCCTTACGTTTCCATGAAAAGTGTGTTCCTCCCCTGGTCCACGCTGCTTCGGCAGTCCTGGGTAAGATAGTTAGTTCTAGCTTGCCCTATGTGGAAGAGGACACGTAGACTTACTGTGGTGTGAAGTATAAGGTTCAGTTCTCCCCTGGTCCACGCCGCTTCGGCCGTCCTGGGTAAAATGGATTCATCCAGCTTGCCCTATGTGGAATGAGGACACTTTATGCTTCGTCTCTAAGCGGCGGCTTGCTCCTCCCTACGGGGAACGGGTATACGCGCACAGCGGCGGCTTACGCAAGTTAGTCACCCTCGGCAGTGGATCACTCGGCTCATGGATCGATGAAGACCGCAGCTAACTGCGCGTCATAATGTGAACTGCAGGACACATGAACATTGATAAGTTGAACGCATATTGCACGTCGTGGGAACCTACCATGATGTACAGATGACTGAGCGCTTATATTTGAGAAATGTATCGCATACATTTAACTACGCCGTGACACCCGTCACGAGACGTGCACCATGATGTTAACTAGGGTCGCGACGACCCGCTAGCATTAAAGAACCCGTGGTTTACAATATACTGGCATTGGAATTCGAAGTATTTAGAGCGTCCGTGTTCCCGCGTGAGGCGGAAGTACGAGGAGAAGGCGTGCTTGTGGTGTCTGTGGTGGTGTTTACTGATGTCTAGCTTCAGCTTATTTATTTATTTAAATA
>NW_026689786.1:97500-130000 GCF_943734765.1 Anopheles ziemanni | reverse complement strand
TCTTTAGCCGACAGACCCCCAGGGTCGGCGTTCACTCTACGCTGGTAATAGCGAGCGTCCTCCTTTACCAACAGCGCTATTGGGATGGTGCCCGCTATCACTGCGGCAGCGTCGTATGAGATTGTCCGGAATGCGAAGGATGCTCCGACCACAACCCTCTTCTGGACCCTTTCCAGCAGTCGTTGCTCCTCCCTGGTTTCAACACCCTCGTGCCACACCGGTGCGCCGTAGCGGAGGATGCTGTTGACGACCGAAACCAGGAGGCGACGCTTCTTGCACTTTGGCCCGCTGTGCCGTCGCATCAGCAGTGCAAGTGCTGTCGCTACTCGAGAAGCCTTTTGAGTGACCTGCTTGACGTGCTCTGACCACTTAAGATTGTGTTTAATGCGCACTCCTAGATATTTGATGTCGGTTGCCGAACGAAGAGGAACGCCGTTGATGTTAACTGGGATGTTCTTGTAATCCTTCTTCTTTTTCGACACCATCACAATATCCGTCTTAGCTGCGGCGAGCTCCAGCTGGTGTTCGCGCATCCAAGCCACAACCCTATTCACAGACTCCTCCGCCAAACTCGCGGCCAGTGCTGGCGTGGGTCCTGGTGCCAGGAGCACGAGGTCGTCAGCGAAGGCGACGAGCTCTACACCGGCGGGCATGTCGATGGACAGGACGGCGTCATACATGGTGTTCCACAGCGTCGGACCAAGTATGGAACCCTGTGGGACTCCCGCCGACAATTCCCGGGTGACCGGACCGTCCGACGTCTCATAAACCAGCAGCCGTCCCCGAAACCAGCTTTCCAGTATCCGCTGCAGGCATGCCGGAACGTGCTTTTCTTGCAGTGCTTTGGCGATGGACCGCCAGCTCGCCGTGTTAAAAGCATTGCGTACATCCAATGACACCACCATCAGACACTTGTTAGCCCTCCGATCCGTCATTCGGTGGGCCATCGCACGCTGGCCGGCCTCCTTAACACGTTCAATCGCCTGAATTGTAGACCTGCCCTTTCTGAATCCATACTGAGACGGCGACAGGCGAGGGTGATCTGGGTCTTCCAGGTGTTCATTTAGGCGATCCAAGATCAGCCGCTCCAAGATCTTGCCTGATCCGTCGAGCATCCCAAGAGGCCGAAAGGATGACGGGTCACCCTGAGGTCTTCCGAACTTGGGTAGCAAAGCAAGTCGTTGTCGCTTCCAGTCAGCGGGAAAGGTGCATTGATCGAAGCACTCCTGGAACACGCGGCGGAACGTCTCCGTGTGCTCGCGAACAGCGACCCTCAGTGCCGCATTGATGATGCCATCGGGTCCCGGGGCCTTAGTGGGCACCATCCGCGCCGCGATCGCCAAGAGCTCCTCATCCGACACCTCCCTCACTGGCTCCTGCGTTGTCTGCCCCCAATCGACCAGATCCGGTGCAGGCCACTCAAAAGTGCCATGATCCGGGAAGAGTTCCGACACGACGTGCTGTAGAATCGCAGGATCTCGCTCCGGGGGGACGCGGCTACCCTTAAGGCGTGACGTTACTACCTTGTAGGCAGTGCCGAAGACGTTGTCCTCAGCTTCCGCAATCATCTCATCAAAGCTACGGTCCTTGCTTGCCTTGATGGCACGGGCGAGTTCCTTCTTACAGCTCCTGTGCCGTTCTCTGGCCAACTCTCGCTGTGCACCGGCTCCGGCAGTCAAAATCGCATCCTCAGATGACTTGCACTGCTCCCTGAGTAGGCCGATTTCCTGCGTCCACCAGTACATTTCCGGTCTCACCAAAAACTGCGCTGGCGGTGCCCTCTGCATCACCTCATCGCAGGCTCTAGTAAGTCCAGCGGTGAGAGTCGCCGGTGATACAGCCGCTTCGGCAAACCCGGAAGCCTGGAGCGCGATCTGGAAGGCTTCGGGATGGAATTGACGCAACTTCCATCTCGGTCCAATCTGCTCGCGTTGTCGCTGCCGGTCGCGATGCTGGTGCTGTTGTTGCGGTTGCCTCTGCTGGTGTGGTGAAGCGCTGCTGACTGGTGTCGCGGATACGCTGAATCTCACGTATCTGTGGTCACTGTTGGTGAAAGTGTCGAGCACCCGCCAGTCGTTACCGGGTTCAATGGCCGGACTGGCGAAGGACACGTCGACCACACTTTCAGTAGCACTGCCGTTGCCGACGAACGTGGGCACACTGCCGCGGTTCAAGATCGCCAGGTCAAGCTGGTCGACGACCTCGGCGAGATCTTCACCACGCGGCTTCGTCCTCGCGCTGCCCCATCGCACGTGCCAGGCATTGAAGTCGCCCGCCAAGACTACGAGGGGGTGTGCTCTGGCCTCGATATCGATCTCGTCGAGCAGCCGCTGGTAGTCCTCGTCCGTCCATCCCGGTGTTGGTGGGGCGTAGCAAGAGATGAAGGTCACCCCCGCCACCTGGACCGACACCAGTCCTACCCTACTTGCCCAGACTCGCTGTATGGGCAAGGCTCCGGTCGTTATAACAGCTGCCTTCGCTGTCGAGTCCACCGCCCAGTTCCCGTTATTGGGTGGAACACGGTAGATCTCCGACGCCAGCACAATGTCGATCCTTTGCTCCCGTGCGGTCTGGAGCATGAGGTCTTGTGCTACCCTGCTGCGCGCCAAGTTGATCTGGAGGATCTTCAACCCAGCGTCACGCCCTCTAACAGTGGTGTTCGTAGCTATCGGGAACATGACGGCTGGCTACTTCCGCTGCAAACCGGTGAACCTGTCTGATGTTGTCCGGAACACGTAAGGCACTTGGGGCCCGAGCTGCACTCCTTGGCCTTGTGCTGCTTCGAACCGCAACGGAAGCAGCACTTGGAGTAGTCAGGGCCGGTGCACTCGCGAGAGCGGTGCCCCTTGCCAAAGCAGCGGTAGCAGAGCTGCTCTCCTGCAGGGACCGATGCGAGCGCCTGCACGACGCAACTCGTGTTCCCTATGGTGACCCGGTGACCGTCGAGAAGCTGGCACTGCCCGCGCGGCAGCTTGATATGGGCTTTCTGCAGCCCGTCGTACCGCCGCCACAGCCGAACTGCCTCGCCCGGAACCGTCAGCCCCGCCTGTCGCTTAATCGCCGAAATCAAGTCGTCGACAGTCGCCAGCATGTCGATACCTGTGATCGCGGCCGTCTGCTTGTCGACAAGGAGGTGGGCCACTCCATCCTCCTTGATGGCTTCGCTGACATCGGCCAGCACACTCTCGCAGTCCGTGTTCGGCTTCAGCCACAGCGACAGCTTCCGCTCCCCTGTGCGGCAAACCCTCGCCACGAACTGATCCACATTGGTCTTGGAACGCACTGCCTTGTATGTGTCGAGGAAGGCCTTGCCCTCGTTGGCCTCGAGGACGATCACCGCAGGCCTCTCCACTTTAGCAGCGCTTTTTCCCGCTTTCTGTGGTGCTGCTCTCTTGTCTCCCTTGGCCACGACTTTGGCAAAGGATGCTGGTTCCGCATGCACCTTGGTTGCCACAGCCGCTGCTTTCTTTACCTTCGGTTTTGGCTTTTCTGGAGCCATGGCCTGGGACAAGACGGCCTCGACCGGGATCTCGGGGACATTAGGCGTGATGACTTCGTTCATGCCCGTCGGTTCGCCCTCTTTTTTCTTGCCGCGCCTTGCCCGGGTCCGCTTTCGTTTGGGAGTGTCGCCAGGTGGATGCTGACTTTGCCCAACAGCACTGGAGTCGACAACATGTTGTTGTTGCTGCTGCGTAGCTACCGCCAACTCTCCCATCGAGTGGAGTCCACTTTGGAGCAGCATAAGCTCTCTCTCGCTGGCTGCCGCACGCTCACGAAGGCTGTTGTTGTCTCGCTTCAGCTCCTGATTTTCGCGAGACAACAACTTCAGCTTTGCCTTCAGCTCCACGTCGCCAGCCTTTGCCGTCGCCCGGCCCGTCTCCATCTCGCAAACCTTAGCGAGGAGAGTCTCGACGGTTGCCCGGAGCTCCCTCAACTCGCTGCTGAGGCTTGCGATAGTCGGCTCCTGCTGCGGGACTTCGGCCACCTGCTGGACGACGGTTGAGTTGAGCTCGTCCTCGTCGCTCTCCTCTGAAATCTCCATATCACTGGCTAGCAGGGCCATCCGCTGCACCACCACCACCGGCCGAGTGGGCGTCGCAGTCGATGGCGCGACACTGCCTCCCTTTCGCTGCCGAGTCAACGGCAGCGCAACCGATGATGTCATCACTTTGTCCCCGTCGTCCTTCGGCGATGGCGCGGTAGCGTCACAGGTGGACCGGAGCCTGACGGACCGACGCGTCGAAGGCTCCCCCGATGCCTGCTCCATTCCCCTACTGCAACCCTGAAAATCGCTGTGGGCAATGGGTTAGGTTGCGGAGAGCCAGGGTGGAGTGTCTGGGAAGGGAAGGTGGGAAGGGGAAGGGGAGTGGAGGAAGGCCAAGTACCGGTGCGAAATAGAAACTCCAACAAATAAAAGGCCAAACCAATCTTTTTCCCCTTTCCAAATCTGAGCTTATATCTCAGTTCTTCTCTGCGATCAGGTGCCGCCTGGTTGACAAATCCGCAAACCGCCAGCCGATACACTCGCCATAAAACTCAGAGTGCCGCCTGGTTGTGATAACCGGTGATCTCCACCAGCCGAGACACTTGATGAACTGAAGGCGCCGCCTGGTTGTGACGTTGAAAAGCTCAGCACCAGTGCCGCCGCCTGGTAACAGTGTTCGAAATCTCCGTGAGCCGAGACACCCGCCACGACCCGAAGCGCCGCCTGGTGGCAATGCTGGCAATCCGCTGGTACTGGTGGCGCCGCCTGGCGGCCAAGTTCGGAACCAAGTTTAGCCGAGACACACTGAAATATTTCACCGGGATGATCGAACCTCGAAATTTTTCAGCCGAGACACATGAAACATTTCACTCTTAGCCGAGACACCTTGAAAAGTTTCACTGAAACATTTCAACCGGATGGTTGGTCCATGAAATATTTCAGCCGGGACACTTGAAACATTTCACCCCCAGCCGGGACACCTATCCGGGACACACTGCCGCCAACGGTCAATTAAAAATACCGGCCACTTTGGATAACCGGCCAATTTGAATTACCGACCGATTTGAATTAACGGCCACTTCAAACCAACGGCCACCGACTCCACCAACGGTCAATTTGAACGACCCGAAAATCCGGCACCAACGGTCCTTTTTTGAAAAACCGGATCAGATGACACGGAGCCCGATTCGGCTTAGGTGAAATCGCTCGGATCTTCGAGTCCGAATCCGGCTGGAAAATGGACGATCGAATCTTCACCTGCCAAAATTTTTGCACCGCGTGCTTTCACTTTATTTACACTTATTTTGCGCTGAATTCGTCTTTTTTCATACGGTTTTCTCTGACTTTCGTTTTAAAACACCATCTGTCATCTAAAAAACCACATCCGGCCAGGATCCGGACACTTTTTTAACCGAAAAACACGTAGTCCCAAATGGGGCTACGCCCCGGGCCGCTCTCCATACAAAATGTAAACAAACACTTTTCTTTCTTGTTTTTCGTTGAAATCGATGATTTTAATGCGGTTTTCACTACTAATCTGTAGATTGGCACTAGTTTTAACGATTACAACAAACTTTCGTGGGTTCTTTAAACTTTTTACGCGAAATTTTTATGAAAAACACGGAGCGACGCTCAGCACGTGTTGACACTACAGCGTTTGACAGCTCACACAGGGATAACTGGCTTGTGGCCGCCAAGCGTTCATAGCGACGTGGCTTTTTGATCCTTCGATGTCGGCTCTTCCTATCATTGCGAAGCAAAATTCACAAAGCGTAGGATTGTTCACCCTTTCAAGGGAACGTGAGCTGGGTTTAGACCGTCGTGAGACAGGTTAGTTTTACCCTACTGGTGTGCAAGTACTATCTCAATGGAATTCCTGTGCAGTACGAGAGGAACCACAGGTACGGACCAATGGCTCAATACTAGTCCGAGCGGACTTTGGTATGACGCTACGTCCGTCGGATTATGCCTGAACGCCTCTAAGGTCGTAACCGAACCAGGCTGGTAGTATATGTATAGGAGTCGTTAGCTAGATGGCTAATAACATCACGAGACCGGATTGAGTCTTCTATAGACTCTTTCCATTTATTGGAAACCCTCAAACTGAGCCTATCGCGAGTGCGCTCGCCGAAGTACCTGAAGTGGGAAAAGGCGTTGTGCTTGCCGATCTTCCAAGAATAGTTTCGACTCCTAAGACCACCCGAAAACGACGGGTTTGCAGGCTGGGCGCTACGCATTGAAGAGAGATGTACATTTCGATCCTTTCAGGCGACCCATGCTTGGTGGTTGTGTGCGGTGTGCTCCCCCCGGGGGGCACATGCGGCATACCGTGTGTGGACTAGTTGGACCCACCCTTGCGGTGGACCGACCGGTCAGTGGTGTTTGCGGGTTAACACATGCGAGCGTTGCGGCCCAGAGGCCTTACCGCCTTTCACTGCGGGTTCGTCAAGAACTTGGAGATGGTCGCAACGCATCGGGTCCTCCCGGGGTACTTGGTGTTTGGATGCTGGCTTGGTGATTAAACACTTGATATTCCATCTTCGGATGAATTTCGGGTGTCACCTGTTGCCTAAGACCACTTGCATGTTTAGCTCGCCGTGGGGTAGCAAGCGTTGTGATCTAATGGCCTTACCGGGCAAACACTTTCGGTTCGTCAAGGACTTGGAGTGCCGGGACGGGTTGGCGGATCCATCACTCTGAGTATGCCGGGTTGATACTTGGGGTTGGTTTGGTTTTGGTGACCCAATACTAGATGTACCATCTCGGTGGTATGTCAGTATCACCTATACTCCAGACCACTTGCATGGTTAGCAAGCGTTGTGATCTAATGGCCCAACCGGGCAAACACTTTGGGTTCGCAAGGACTTAGAGTGCCGGGACGGGTTGGCGGATCCAACACTCTGGGTACCTCCGGGTACTTGGGGTTGGTTGAGGACTTGGTGAACAAACACTTGATATACACTCTCCGGATGTACTTCGGGTGTCACCTGTTGTCCGAGACCACTTGCATGGTTAGCAAGCGTTGTGGTCTAATGGCCCTACCGGGCAAACACTTTATGTTCGCGAGGACTTGGAGTGCTGGTAGTGGTTGGCGGACCCAACACTCTGGGTACCTCCGGGTACTTGGGGTTGGTTGAGGACTTGGTGAACAAACACTTGTTGTACACTCTCCGGATGTACTTCGGGTGTCACCTGTTGTCCGAGGCCACTTGCATGGTAGCAAGCGTTGTGATACAATGGCCCTACCGGGCAAACACTTTGGGTTCGCAAGGACTTGGAGTGCCGGGACGGGTTTGCGGATCCAACACTCTGGGTACCTCCGGGTACTTGGGGTTGGTTGAGGACTTGGTGAACAAACACTTGATATACACTCTTCGGATGTACTTCGGGTATCGCCTGTTGTCCGAGACCACTTGCATGGTTAGCAAGCGTTGTGGTCTAATGGCCCTACCGGGCAAACACTTTGGGTTCGCGAGGACTTAGAGTGCTGGTAGTGGTTGGCGGACCCAACACTCTGGGTACCTCCGGGTACTTGGGGTTGGTTGAGGACTTGGTGAACAAACACTTGTTGTACACTCTCCGGATGTACTTCGGGTGTCACCTGTTGTCCGAGACCACTTGCATGGTTAGCAAGCGTTGTGGTCTAATGGCCCTACCGGGCAAACACTTTATGTTCGCGAGGACTTGGAGTGCTGGTAGTGGTTGGCGGACCCAACACTCTGGGTACCTCCGGGTACTTGGGGTTGGTTGAGAACTTGGTGAAGATACCCCTGTCACCTTGTTCGAGGCCACTTGCATGGTCGCAAGCGTTGTGATACAATGGCCCTACCGGGCAAACACTTTGGGTTCGCAAGGACTTGGAGTGCCGGGACGGGTTGGCGGATCCAACACTCTGGGTACCTCCGGGTACTTGGGGTTGGTTGAGGACTTGGTGAGCAAACACTTGATATACGTTCTTCGGATGTACTTCGGGTGTCACCTGTTGTCCGAGGCCACTTGCATGGTCAACGGTTGAGGTGGTGATGGCGGGTCGGTGCTGTAGGGTGCCGGCCTGTTGGCTGCCTTGGCCGGGTTGGTTGGTTAACACTTGATTGGGCTTGCACCCGAGGGTAATGGCACTTGAAGGTGGGTACTGGCCGGCTGACCTGGTGTGATGGTTGGTTGGTGAACACTTGGCGGTACTTGCACTTGGCTGTGCTTGGACTTGAAGGTGGGATCCGGCTGGCCTAGGCCATTGGTGGTTGGTTGGTGGGTTAGCCCTTAGCTGGGCTGGCTGGCTGGCTGGCCATCGGTGGTGTGGTGTGGTGTGGTGTGTGGAGTCGAGCATCGCGCGCCGTTGCCTTCTTCGGAGTGTTGTAGGTACGCAAGTGCTTGCAATGCAAAGAGGTTGGTGATGGAGTGACATTGCCTTCACCATGGAGTTGCGGGTACTTAGGTACTTGCAAGGAGATGGTGGTATGGTGGTGTTGCGTGTGTGGTGTTCGATTAGAAAGATATAATTTCTAAGTCCGGATTAGTGCTGTCAGTGGGGCCGCCGCTAACAGGTCCTGCACGGCCACCGTGGGGCTTGACTTGGCGCTATTCCGGACTTGGGGCGATCACGATGTCCCCGTGCGGGACTTAGAAGATGGAAGAACACAAGTACCCTCATCCCATGACTTGTGAGCGATTGGCATACGTTACCACATGAAGAGAAAAATTGGCTAAGTCCCGGATCCATATTATATGAAGAGAAAAATCGGCTAAGTCCCGGATCCATATTATATGAAGAGAAAAATTGGCTAAGTCCCGGATCCATATTATATGAAGAGAAATATCGGCTAAGTCCAGGATCCATATATAATAACCTAATAATCGGCTAAGTCCCGGATCCATATTATATGAAGAGAAAAATCGGCTAAGTCCAGGATCCATATATAATAACCTAATAATCGGCTAAGTCCAGGATCCATATATAATAACCTAATAACAGGCTAAGTCCAGGATCCATATTATATGAAGAGAAAAATCGGCTAAGTCCGAGATTGGGTCTGTCAGACATACACTTTCAAGATACCACACAAGCAAGCAAGATGGCCTAGTGATGGAACCATATAATATGAAGAGAAAAATCGGCTAAGTCCCAGATTGGGTCTGTCAGAAATACACTTCCAAGTTACCACACAAGCAAGCAAGATGGCCTAGTGATGGATCCATATGATATGAAGAGAAAAATCGGCTAAGTCCAGGATCCATATGATATGAAGAGAAAAATCGGCTAAGTCCCAGATTGGGTCTGTCAGAAATACACTTCCAAGTTACCACACAAGCAAGCAAGATGGCCTAGTGATGGATCCATATGATATGAAGAGAAAAATCGGCTAAGTCCAGGATCCATATAATATGAAGAGAAAAATCGGCTAAGTCCCAGATTGGGTCTGTCAGAAATACACTTCCAAGTTACCACACAAGCAAGCAAGATGGCCTAGTGATGGATCCATATGATATGAAGAGAAAAATCGGCTAAGTCCCAGATTGGGTCTGTCAGACATACACTATCAAGTTACCACACAAGCAAGCAAGATGGCCTAGTGATGGATCCATATGATATGAAGAGAAAAATCGGCTAAGTCCCAGATTGGGTCTGTCAGAAATACACTTCCAAGTTACCACATGAGCAAGCAAGATGGCCTAGTGATGGATCCATATAATATGCAGAGAAAAATCGACTAAGTCCCAGATTGGGTCTGTCAGAAATACACTTCCAAGTTACCACATGAGCAAGCAAGTTACCACGTGAAGAGAAAGCCGGCAAAGTCCGGGAATGTTACCACATGAACTGGAAAATGGGCAAAAACCTACCTTCACAGGGAACGTGAATAACTAAGGCTGTAGACATCGGATCGACAAGCCAAAGACTGATATGGAAAGGAAATGAGTAGTACAAGCTTTCCTGAGAGTTGCAGAGCTTAGACTGCATATGAACGGAAGTTATTAAGCGTCAAAGTCAGAAAAGTTGCCCGAAGGAACACAAGTTCCAACTTAGAGCATGAATACCGCCTAGACGGTAAGAGGTACGGCCAGGCTGAGGAATAAGAAAATGTTGGCCAACATGTTCCCTAACTATCCCCCGAAGACCGTAAAGCAATCCAACATCAACCAAGAAAGTTATAGCCCGATCAAGGAAACACCTACTTTGCACCGATATTGCACCAAATACATGTACCAAGCACCTTCGGTTGCATACCTGCAGGGGCTTACCATAGTAGGCCATGGAAGACCGATATACCGAACATAATCACTTTCTATCTCCTCGGGTGTTGGAGATAGCGCTTTGCGGTAAATGAACGAAAGTTAGACCATATCTTGGTGCATCTTTTTGCCCGAGAACACAAGACCCTATCTACCAAGGCAAGAAAGTTGTGTGGGGACAAAATGTCCAAAAGTGCCCAAAGTGGCACACTTGAACCATATATTCGAGAAAAACACAAGTGTGGGCCCGAGCTAGCAAGTTGAAATGTTCTGATCGTCAGTAGCCCTAGTCAAGGCGCACTTATCATTATATGGGGCCAAAGCGCCAGCTAGTCTCCAAGTGGGCCATATGGGTGTTCTAAGGTTTGCACCCAAATGAGGAAAAAACAGGGTAAGGTACGGTGTACCTCGAATAACTCGGGCTGTGGATGGCCGAGCAAGAAAAACGACATAGCATTGGAAAGGTCTCGATGAGACCTAACTACCCTGAGAGTTTGAAGGCATAGACTTGAACGACCGAGAAGTTATTAAGTGCACAAGTGGTAAAGTTGCACCAAAGTCCGTGTTACCCGAAGTGGCACACGAACACCCAATATTCGACCAAAACACAAGTTTGCGCACGAGCTAGCGAGCTACATTGTTCCGACCGTCAGTAGCCCTTACCAAGACACGCATTTGATTATATGGGGCCAAGCCGCTAGCTCGACTCGAAGTTGGTCATATGGTTGGTTGATGGTTTGGACCGACCACGTGTTGTACCAAGTTGAGGTAACTTTCATGAATTATAACTCGGTCAGTTTACCACCGAGCGACAAGTTACGGCGTGATTTGGAATGGTCTTGAGTGGGACTATCTAGGAAAAATATGAACAAAAAATCACAAAGTACATGGACGAAGCTATTAGCGGAACATAGAGGAAAATGGTACCTTAGTCGAAGGAAATGGGACTTGGACCAAGAATACCACCAAGTTAATGAAGAGATAGCATGTCGACGTGGAACAATTAAAAGTTGGTAAAGGTAATACCAACATAAAAGTATATGGGGCCAAGGCGCTAGCTTGCGTCTAAAGTGGCGATATGGGTGGTTAAAGGTTTGCACCCAAGTATGGCCAAAACTGGTATAGGTACCTTTCATGAATTATAACTCAGGCTGTATGGCACTTAGCGACAAGTTTCGATGTGATTTGGAATGATCTTGAGTGGGACTATTTAGGAAAAATGTAAGTAAAAAATCAGCATGTCTATGGATGAACCTATTAGCGAAACATAGAGCAAATTGGTACCAAAAACTATGGAAATGGGACTTGTACCAAGAATACCGGCAAGTTGGAGAAGAGATAGCAAGTTGGCGTAGAACATTTATATCTTGGTGGTCATAAGGCCAACAAAAAAGTATATGGGGCCAAGGTGCTCGCTGGCCTCCAAAGTGGAGATATGGGCGATCCAAAGTTTGTACCCAAGTACGAACAAGTATGGAAAAAACAGGGTAAGGTACCAAGTACCATTAATAACTTCGGCTGTAGATGGCCGAGCAAGACAAACGGCATACCGTTGGAAAGGTCTTGGGGAGACCTATCTACCCTAAAAGTTTCATGAGGCTGAATTGAAAGACCACGGAGATATTAGGTGATGATGGTCCAATTCGGGGACCAAGTCGCAGGAAATGGCACTTGACCAAAATCACCCTTGGAAGGTGAATACCGGCTTACCGGTAAGAGATAGCGACTTGGCGTAGAATATTCATAAGTTGGGCGTGTAGAGACGCAACTTTCATTATATGGGGCCAACCCGGTCAGGGTGCTCCAAGTCGGTCGTTTGGTCGGTTTATGGTTTGGGCCGACCACGTGGTGTACCAAGTTGAGGTACCTTTCATGAATTATAACTCGGTCAGTTTGCCACCGAGCGACAAGCTGCGGTGTGTTTTGGAATGGTCTTGAGTGGGACTATCAAGGAAAAATACAAATAGAAAATCAGCTTGTCCATGGCCGAAGCTATTAGTGAAACATATAGCAAAATGGGTCCAAAAACGAATGAAATGGGACTTGGACCAAGAATAACGGCAAGTTGGAGAAGAGATAGCAAGTTGGCGTAGAACAATTATATTTGGTGCATGGTATGACCAACAAAAAAGTATATGAGGCCAAGGTGCTGGCTGGCCTCCAAAGTGGAGATATGGGCGATCCAAAGTTTGTACCCAAGTATGGCAAAAACTGGTAGAGGTACCTTTCATGAATTACTGCTCAGGCTGTATGGCACTTAGCGGGACGCTTGGCTCTGGTATGGAATAGTCTTGAGTGGGACTATCAAGGAAAAATACGAACAAAAAATCACCATGTCCACGGACGAAGGTATTAGCGAAACTTAGAGCAAAATTGCGACCAAGTCGCTGGAAATGGCCCTTGGACCAAGTATACCGTCAAGGCGGTACGAGATAGCGAGTTGACGTGGAATATTTATAAGTTTGCCTCCACGAGACGAAAGTTTAGTTATATGGGGCCAACCCGCTCAGGGTTGTCCAAGTCGGTCATATGGCTGATCGAAATTTTCGACCAAGTACTGAGAAAACAGGGTAAGGTACCGTGTACCTCGAATAACTTTGGCTGTAGATGTCCGAGCGAGGCAAACGGCATAGCGTTGGAAAGGTCTTGAGGTGTTCTAGGCACCCTGAAAGTTTGAAAAGGCTATCTGGAAAACTCGTGGAGATATTAGAGAAACATTGGGCCCAAAAGATACCAAGTCGCAGGAAATGGGCCCTCCAAGAACACCCTAAAATCCCAATTACGGCTAAGTTGCAGGCCAGCTAGCGAAGTGAAATGTTCTAGGCATAACTAGAACACGTTAATGCGCAACTTTTTGAATCAGAACTTTTTTCGATATCTGGCCCCCAAAGGGGGGATATGGGCGATCAAAGGATTTTTCCAAGTTTCGGTACTTTTTACGGTATCGCTCATAGCTCCGGCTGTATGCAAGCAAATGACAATCTAAGACATGATTTGGAAAGGTATTGAGCAGTACTAACTTACGTTAGAACACAGCGAAGCGCTATCGGTTCATGGCAAGGCCGATATAAGCAGTCAAAGATGAAAAATGTTGACAAAATGAACAAAAATTACCTTGGTACGCGAATAGCGGCCAGGGATGAAGAGGTACGAAGGTGGTGTAGAAGAATTATAATTAGGGCTTGGTACGCTCTAAAAGTTTGCCGAAGACCGCAAAGCGCTCAGACCCATAGAAAGTGGCCATTTGGGCCGAACAGTGCGTGCAAAGAGGTGAAAATGCAAAAATTGCACTTTGGGGGGCGATTTGCGGGGGGAAGGAGGGGTCGGAGGGCAAAATGTCCCTTGACCAAAAAGTCTTATCTCGTCGAGATCTACAACATTGCCGAAGACCGCAAAGCGCTAGCTCGCAATCGAAAAATCGAGAATTTGAAAATTTTCTAAGTCTTGGGCTCCCTAAGGAAAAGTTTCAAAAATCACGTTTGTCCCCAATTTTGAAGGGGAAGGAGTCGGTTCCGGGGCATGGTGTCTTCGGCAAAAAGTCTTATCTTTTTGCGTACTTTCGACTAGTTCAATAAAAATTTTTGACCCAAAATTTGTTCGGCGGACCCCTAGGTCGAAAAACCCGAAAAAAGTCGAAAAAAGTCGAAAATGTCGAAAAATGAGAAAACCTCATATTCGGACTCTACACGAGCCCCAGATATTGAAAAGTGAAATCCGCGGTCGATTTGGAACAAAAAATTGACCTAGGCAAAGTTGTATGGAGGTAGGGACCCCTGAGAAAAAAGTTTGGTCCCGAGGCTCCTTGGACCACCAAGTCCCTAGGTCGGACCAAAATCGGAAAAAATCCGACCAAAGTCGAAAGTGTCGAAAATTTTAAAAAACCCCTTTTGGGGCCCTATGGCCTCCCTAGATAATGAAAAGTGAGGTCCGCGGCCGATCCGGAAGAAAAACTTGACCTAGGCAAACTTGTATGACGGTGGGGACCCAAAAAAATTTCGATGAGTGTAGTTTAGACAGGCCGGAAAATGTATCGGTGGTCCGTATCAAGGGACGTCTTTTAGTTCCATGGGGTGGTGGTCGTCGAACAAAGTCGCCTAGGTCGACCACCAGAAAGACCAGTCGTGTTGTAATGGATGTTTTGGCCACTTTGCTAGGGAAACCTAGTAGGTCGAAGCAAATTTGGGGTTCGAGATGAGTTGGTGAAAGTTGGTCCAACCTAGGTGTGCTTAGTGGAGGTTGACCATGAAAGTAGAGCATGATGGGAATGACCATAACTTTGGTTCTAGATGTCGGATCGGTACACTTTTGGCAGTTTTGGAAAGGTGAAGGCCTGCTCTAGCTATGTTTCCTACCAAGCTGAGCGCCTACTAGTGACCCGGAGGAGGTATTAAGGGTCAAAGGCAAAAAGGGGTACCCTAAAGTGCGTGTGACCAAGAAAATGGGAAAAACGGTATCGCCTATAGCTCAGGCTGTATGGCTCGGATCGGAAAGCTTGGATATGCGTTGGAAAGGTCTTGACGAGCGCTAGCTATGTGTCCTACCAAGCGAAGCGCTAGGTGTTGAGCAAGTCGGTCATATTAGAGGGCAAAGGTGAAAAATGGTGGTTTAGAGGCGAAAATTCACCTTATGATCGAAAATAGCGGGCGAACGATAAGAGCTACGAACACGGCGTAGAACAATCATAAGTACGTTACCACAAGACCTAACTTTGGCCAATATAGAGCGAGAAGATCGGAGGTACCCATCAGGGTGATATGGCTGGTTCAAAGTTGGACCAAAACGAGACTTGAGAAATGGATTGAAACACGGTATCGCGAATAACTCAGGCTGTATGGAACGGATCGACAAGCTTAGATCAGTGTTGGAAAGGTCGAACCGAGCGCTAACTATAATCCCAAACAACCGAAGCGCTAAGTGTTGAGCAAAACTGAGTTATTAAGCGACAAAGTGGAAAAATAATACCAAAATGGCCAAAAATCACACAAGACCAAGAATACCGAGCAAGCGGTAAGAGATAGCGGGTTGACGTAGAATACTTATAAGTTTGCCTCTACGAGACCTAAAAGTCGTCCATAGAAAGCGAGAAGATCGGACCACTCTGGAAGGGTGATACGAGTGGTCAAAAATTAGCAAAAATGAAACATGGCTAAAATGGATTTGACTTGTGCACCATGTAGCTCCGGCTGTATGGCATGGATTGTAAAGCTAGGATATGTTTTGGAAAGGTAACACCCAGCGCTAGATACGACTAGAAGAAAGCAAAGCGCTAACTAGCATGATTTGGAAGTTATTAAACGACAAAGTCGAAAAATGTTACCAAAATTGAAACTCGAGTACATTGGGCCAAAAAGTACAAGTTGTGAAATTTGGACTTACGAGTAAAATACCGAGCAGGCGGTAAGAGATAGAGACTTGGTGTAGAACAATTATAAGTTGGGCGTGTAGAGACGCAACTTTCATTATATGGGGCCAACCCGGTCAGGGTGCTCCAAGTCGGTCGTTTGGTCGGTTTATGGTTTGGGCCGACCACGTGGTGTACCAAGTTGAGGTACCTTTCATGAATTATAACTCGGTCAGTTTGCCACCGAGCGACAAGTTCCGGTGTGATTTGGAATGGTCTTGAGTGGGACTATCAAGCAAAAATACAAATAGAAAATCAGCTTGTCCATGGCCGAAGCTATTAGTGAAACATATAGCAAAATGGGTCCAAAAACGAATGAAATGGGACTTGGACCAAGAATAACGGCAAGTTGGAGAAGAGATAGCAAGTTGACGTAGTACAATTATATTTGGTGCATGGTATGACCAACAAAAAAGTATATGGGGCCAAGGTGCTGGCTGGCCTCCAAAGTGGAGATATGGGCGATCCAAAGTTTGTACCCAAGTACGAACAAGTATGGAAAAAACAGGGTAAGGTACCAAGTACCATTAATAACTTCGGCTGTAGATGGCCGAGCGAGGCAAACGGCTCACCGTTGGAAAGGTCTTGGGGAGACCTATCTACCCTGAAAGTTTCATGAGGCTGAGTTGAAAGACCACGGAGATATTAGGTGATGATGGTCCAATTCGGGGACCAAGTCGCAGGAAATGGCGCTTGACCAAAATCACCCTTGGAAGGTGAATACCGGCTTACCGGTAAGAGATAGCGACTTGGCGTAGAATATTCATAAGTTGGGCGTGTAGAGACGCAACTTTTATTATATGGGGCCAACCCGGTCAGGGTGCTCCAAGTCGGTCGTTTGGTTGGTTTATGGTTTGGGCCGACCACGTGGTGTGCCAAGTTGAGGTACCTTTCATGAATTATAACTTGGTCAGTTTGCCACCGAGCGACAAGCTGCGGTGTGTTTTGGAATGGTCTTGAGTGGGACTATCAAGGAAAAATACAAATAGAAAATCAGCTTGTCCATGGCCGAAGCTATTAGTGAAACATATAGCAAAATGGGTCCAAAAACGAATGAAATGGGACTTGGACCAAGAATAACGGCAAGTTGGAGAAGAGATAGCAAGTTGGCGTAGAACAATTATATTTGGTGCATGGTATGACCAACAAAAAAGTATATGAGGCCAAGGTGCTGGCTGGCCTCCAAAGTGGAGATATGGGCGATCCAAAGTTTGTACCCAAGTATGGCAAAAACTGGTAGAGGTACCTTTCATGAATTACTGCTCAGGCTGTATGGCACTTAGCGGGACGCTTGGCTCTGGTATGGAATAGTCTTGAGTGGGACTATCAAGGAAAAATACGAACAAAAAATCACCATGTCCACGGACGAAGGTATTAGCGAAACTTAGAGCGAAATTGCGACCAAGTCGCTGGAAATGGCCCTTGGACCAAGTATACCGTCAAGGCGGTACGAGATAGCGAGTTGACGTGGAATATTTATAAGTTTGCCTCCACGAGACGAAAGTTTAGTTATATGGGGCCAACCCGCTCAGGGTTGTCCAAGTCGGTCATATGGCTGATCGAAATTTTCGACCAAGTACTGAGAAAACAGGGTAAGGTACCGTGTACCTCGAATAACTTTGGCTGTAGATGTCCGAGCGAGGCAAACGGCATAGCGTTGGAAAGGTCTTGAGGTGTTCTAGGCACCCTGAAAGTTTGAAAAGGCTATCTGGAAAACTCGTGGAGATATTAGAGAAACATTGGGCCCAAAAGATACCAAGTCGCAGGAAATGGGCCCTCCAAGAACACCCTAAAATCCCAATTACGGCTAAGTTGCAGGCCAGCTAGCGAAGTGAAATGTTCTAGGCATAACTAGAACACGTTAATGCGCAACTTTTTGAATCAGAACTTTTTTCGATATCTGGCCCCCAAAGGGGGGATATGGGCGATCAAAGGATTTTTCCAAGTTTCGGTACTTTTTACGGTATCGCTCATAGCTCCGGCTGTATGCAAGCAAATGACAATCTAAGACATGATTTGGAAAGGTATTGAGCAGTACTAACTTACGTTAGAACACAGCGAAGCGCTATCGGTTCATCACAAGGCCGATATAAGCAGTCAAAGATGAAAAATGTTGACAAAATGAACAAAAATTACCTTGGTACGCGAATAGCGGCCAGGGATGAAGAGGTACGAAGGTGTTGTAGAACAATTATAATTAGGGCTTGGTACGCTCTAAAAGTTTGCCGAAGACCGCAAAGCGCTCAGACCCATAGAAAGTGGCCATTTGGGCCGAACAGTGCGTGCAAAGAGGTGAAAATGCAAAAATTGCACTTTGGGGGGCGATTTGAGGGGGGAAGGAGGGGTCGGAGGGCAAAATGTCCCTTGACCAAAAAGTCTTATCTCGTCGAGATCTACAACATTGCAGAAGACCGCAAAGCGCTAGCTCGCAATCGAAAAATCGAGAATTTGAAAATTTTCTAAGTCTTGGGCTCCCTAAGGAAAAGTTTCAAAAATCACGTTTGTCCCCAATTTTGAAGGGGAAGGAGTCGGTTCCGGGGCATGGTGTCTTCGGCAAAAAGTCTTATCTTTTTGCGTACTTTCGACTAGTTCAATAAAAATTTTTGACCCAAAATTTGTTCGGCGGACCCCTAGGTCGAAAAACCCGAAAAAAGTCGAAAAAAGTCGAAAATGTCGAAAAATGAGAAAACCTCATATTCGGACTCTACACGAGCCCCAGATATTGAAAAGTGAAATCCGCGGTCGATTTGGAACAAAAAATTGACCTAGGCAAAGTTGTATGGAGGTAGGGACCCCTGAGAAAAAAGTTTGGTCCCGAGGCTCCTTGGACCACCAAGTCCCTAGGTCGGACCAAAATCGGAAAAAATCCGACCAAAGTCGAAAGTGTCGAAAATTTTAAAAAACCCCTTTTGGGGCCCTATGGCCTCCCTAGATAATGAAAAGTGAGGTCCGCGGCCGATCCGGAAGAAAAACTTGACCTAGGGAAACTTGTATGACGGTGGGGACCCAAAAAAATTTCGATGAGTGTAGTTTAGACAGGCCGGAAAATGTATCGGTGGTCCGTATCAAGGGACGTCTTTTAGTTCCATGGGGTGGTGGTCGTCGAACAAAGTCGCCTAGGTCGACCACCAGAAAGACCAGTCGTGTTGTAATGGATGTTTTGACCACTTTACTAGGGAAACCTAGTAGGTCGAAGCAAATTTGGGGTTCGAGATGAGTTGGTGAAAGTTGGTCCAACCTAGGTGTGCTTGGTGGAGGTTGACCATGAAAGTAGAGCATGATGGGAATGACCATAACTTTGGTTCTAGATGTCGGATCGATACACTTTCGGCAGTTTTGGAAAGGTGAAGGCCTGCTCTAGCTATGTTTCCTACCAAGCTGAGCGCCTACTAGTGACCCGGAGGAGGTATTAAGGGTCAAAGGCAAAAAGGGGTACCCTAAAGTGCATGTGACCAAGAAAATGGGAAAAACGGTATCGCCTATAGCTCAGGCTGTATGGCTCGGATCGGAAAGCTTGGATATGCGTTGGAAAGGTCTTGACGAGCGCTAGCTATGTGTCCTACCAAGCGAAGCGCTAGGTGTTGAGCAAGTCGGTCATATTAGAGGGCAAAGGTGAAAAATGGTGGTTTAGAGGCGAAAATTCACCTTATGATCGAAAATAGCGGGCGAACGATAAGAGCTACGAACACGGCGTAGAACAATCATAAGTACGTTACCACAAGACCTAACTTTGGCCAATATAGAGCGAGAAGATCGGAGGTACCCATCAGGGTGATATGGCTGGTTCAAAGTTGGACCAAAACGAGACTTGAGAAATGGGTTGAAACACGGTATCGCGAATAACTCAGGCTGTATAGAACGGATTGACAAGCTAAGGTCAGTGTTGGAAAGGTTGAACCGAGCGCTAACTATAATCCCAAACAACCGAAGCGCTAAGTGTTGAGCAAAACGGAGTTATTAAGCGACAAAGTCGAAAAATAATACCAAAATGGCCAAAAATCACACAAGACCAAGAATACCGAGCAGGCGGTAAGAGATAGCGGGTTGACGTGGAATACTTATAAGTTTGCCTCTACAAGACCTAAAAGTCGGCCATAGAAAGCAAGAAGATCGGACCACTCTGGAAGGGTGATACGAGTGGTCAAAAATTGGCAAAAATGAAACATGGCTAAAATGGATTTGACTTGTGCACCGTATAGCTCCGGCTGTATGGCATGGATTGTTGAGCTAGGATATGTTTTGGAAAGGTAACACCCAGCGCTAGATACGACTAGAAGAAAGCAAAGCGCTAACTAGCATGATTTGGAAGTTATTAAGCGACAAAGTCGAAAAATGTTACCAAAATTGAAACTCGAGTACATTGGGCCAAAAAGTACAAGTTGTGAAATTTGGACTTACGAGTAAAATACCGAGCAGGCGGTAAGAGATAGAGACTTGGGGTAGAACAATTATAAGTTCGGCATGTTATAACCTATATTTGGCCCGAACATAGTGTCGAGATCGGTGGTACCCAAAAGGGTGGTACAGGTGTTAGATGGTTTTCCCAGAGCATAAGCTCCACATGATATGGAAAACGGGAAACATCATAACTTCGGCTGTATGGCATGGAATGGAACGAACAAGGTATCGATGGAAAGAGAAAAGGTAGCGCTAACTATAATTCCTACCAAGCAAAGCGCTAGCATGTGACCGTTCGGGTGTTATTGTGAGTCAAAGACAGAAATTGTTACCACGAGAGGCGAAAATCCGGCTAAGTCCAAAAATACCGGGCTGGCGGTAAGAGATACGGCTTGGCCGTAGAACATTTATAAGTTGGCCAAGACAAGACCTAAGTTTCGTCCATAGACGACAAGAAGATCGAAGATACCTGAAGGTGAGATATGGGCGTCCCAAAGTGGGCCTTTGAAAAAGTGACAAACTTCCCTTATAACAGCATACACCAAATATCTCTGGCTCTATGGCACCGAATAAGAAGTTAAGCTCAGCGATAGAAAGGTGATAGTCAGCGCTAAATATCATACGAACAGAGTGAAGCGCTAAAGGGAAAGGATCTTGGTGATATAAGGTGACAAAGTCGAGAAAAGTTGCCTCAAAATCATGAAAAATGTGAAAAAATGGCTAAGTCCCGGGTGCCTTAAGGGCAGGTTGATCGAATGTACCGAGCTGGCGGTACGAGATAGAGACTTGGTGTAGAACAATTATATGTTTGGCATGGCAAGACCTACATTCGGCCAATACAAAGTGAGAAGATCAAAGATACCCGCAAGGGTGATATTGGTGTCCAAAGGAAAAAAGCACTAAGTCTTGGGAAACTTATATGAAGAAAAAGGACCCTGATGGGTCATATGGGATGGATCGAAAAATCGGCTAAGTCCCAAAATGGGGATGTCAGAACTACACTCATGTGTTACCACATCAAGCAAGGCAAACTTATATGAAGGAAAGGACCCTGATGGGTCATATGGTATTGATCGAAAAATCGGCTAAGTCCCAAAATGGGGATGTCAGAACTACACTCAAATGTTACCACACCAAGCAAGGCAAACTTATATGAAGCAAAGGACCCTGATGGGTCATATGGTATTTTACGAAAAATCGGCTAAGTCCCAAAATGGGGATGTCAGAACTACACTCAAATGTTACCACACCAAGCAAGGCAAACTTATATGAAGGAAAGGACCCTGATGGGTCATATGGTATTTTACGAAAAATCGGCTAAGTCCCAAAATGGGGATGTCAGAACTACACTCAAATGTTACCACACCAAGCAAGGCAAACTTATATGAAGCAAAGGACCCTGATGGGTCATATGGTATTTTACGAAAAATCGGCTAAGTCCCAAAATGGGGATGTCAGAACTACACTCAAATGTTACCACACCAAGCAAGGCAAACTTATATGAAGGCAAGGACCCTGATGGGTCATATGGTATTTTACGAAAAATCGGCTAAGTCCCAAAATGGGGATGTCAGAACTACACTCAAATGTTACCACACCAAGCAAGGCAAACTTATATGAAGCAAAGGACCCTGATGGGTCATATGGTATTTTACGAAAAATCGGCTAAGTCCCAAAATGGGGATGTCAGAACTACACTCAAATGTTACCACACCAAGCAAGGCAAACTTATATGAAGGCAAGGACCCTGATGGGTCATATGGTATTTTACGAAAAATCGGCTAAGTCCCAAAATGGGGATGTCAGAACTACACTAAAAAGTTACCACACCAAGCAAGGCAAACTTATATGAAGCAAAGGACCCATATGGGTCATATGGTATTGATCGAAAAATCGGCTAAGTCCCAAAATGGGGATGTCAGAACTACACTCAAATGTTACCACACCAAGCAAGGCAAAGTACCTAGGTGAACCCTAGCAAGAAACACGGACCAAGTCAGATGGCCTAAGTCAAGAGAACAAGTGACCTAGGCAAAGTTGTATGACGGTGAGGACCCTGAAAAATCTGGTTAGTGTAGTTTAGACAGGGGAGGTTTTTGGGTCGGCTGAACCTCCTTATTTTGGGTTTTGACCTCCTCAAGAAGCTACACCTAGGCAAACTGCCTAGGGTGAAAGTGCGAAGACCAATCGAATAGTAAGACAAGTTTTGACCGATCGCCCTAGGCAAGCTTGTATGAAGAAAGGGACCCTATGGGTCATATGGAAATACATGAAAAATCGGCTAAGTCCCAAAATTGGGATGTCTGAACTACACTAAAAAGTTACCACATCAAGCAAGGCAAAGTACCTAGGTGAACCCTAGCAAGAAACACGGACCAAGTCAGATGGCCTAAGTCAAGAGAACAAGTGACCTAGGCAAAGTTGTATGACGGTGAGGACCCTGAAAAATCTGGTTAGTGTAGTTTAGACAGGGGAGGTTTTTGGGTCGGCTGAACCTCCTTATTTTGGGTTTTGACCTCCTCAAGAAGCTACACCTAGGCAAACTGCCTAGGGTGAAAGTGCGAAGACCAATCGAATAGTAAGACAAGTTTTGACCGATCGCCCTAGGCAAGCTTGTATGAAGAAAGGGACCCTATGGGTCATATGGAAATACATGAAAAATCGGCTAAGTCCCAAAATTGGGATGTCTGAACTACACTAAAAAGTTACCACATCAAGCAAGGCAAAGTACCTAGGTGAACCCTAGGAAGAAACACGGACCAAGTCAGATGGCCTAAGTCAAGAGTACAAGTGACCTAGGCAAAGTTGTATGGCGCTGAGGACCCTGAAAAATCGGGTTAGTGTAGTTCAGACAGGGGAGGTTTCTGGGTCGGCTGAACCTCCTTATTTCGGGTTTTGGCCTCCTCAAGAAGACAGACCTAGGCAAACTGCCTAGGGTGAAAGTGCGAAGACCAATCGAATAGTAAGACAAGTTTTGACCGATCGCCCTAGGCAAGCTTGTATGAAGAAAGGGACCCTATGGGTCATATGGGAATACATGAAAAATCGGCTAAGTCCCAAAATTGGGATGTCTGAACTACACTAAAAAGTTACCACAGCAAGCAAGGCAAAGTACCTAGGTGAACCCTAGGAAGAAACACGGACCAAGTCAGATGGCCTAAGTCAAGAGTACAAGTGACCTAGGCAAAGTTGTATGGCGCTGAGGACCCTGAAAAATCGGGTTAGTGTAGTTCAGACAGGGGAGGTTTCTGGGTCGGCTGAACCTCCTTATTTCGGGTTTTGGCCTCCTCAAGAAGACAGACCTAGGCGAACTGCCTAGGGTGAAAGTGCGAAGACCAATCGAATAGTAAGACAAGTTTTGACCGATCGCCCTAGGCAAGCTTGTATGAAGAAAGGGACCCTACGGGTCATATGGAAATACATGAAAAATCGGCTAAGTCCCAAAATTGGGATGTCAGAACTACACTAAAAAGTTACCACATGAAGCAAGGCAAAGTACCTAGGTGAACCCTAGGAAGAAACACGGACCAAGTCAGATGGCCTAAGTCAAGGGTACAAGTGACCTAGGCAAAGTTGTATGGCGCTGAGGACCCTGAAAAATCGGGTTAGTGTAGTTCAGACAGGGGAGGTTTCTGGGTCGGCCGGACCTCCTTATTTCGGGTTTTGGCCTCCTCAAGAAGACAGACCTAGGCGAACTGCCTAGGGTGAAAGTGCGAAGACCAATCGAATAGTAAGACGAGTTTTGACCGATCGCCCTAGGCAAGCTTGTATGAAGAAAGGGACCCTATGGGTCATATGGAAATATATGAAAAATCGGCTAAGTCCCAAAATTGGAATGTCAGAACTACACTAAAAAGTTACCACATTAGCAAGGCAGACTTGTATGAAGAACGGGACCCTGGTGAAAGTAGCAAATATCCCAAACCGAACATGAATATTATACACACAAGAGTACGAACATAAAGGAACACGGACCAAGCGTACCGAGAGAGTCGGTACTATAGAGCCCTCGTGGTTCTACACAAAGACTTTATGTTAGGGGTTCAAGCCCCATAGTACTCAAACGGTGACAGTAGCAAATATCCCAAATCGAACATGAATATTAAACACACAAGAGTACGAACATAAAGGAACACGGACCAAGCGTACCGAGAGAATCGGTACTATAGAGCCCTCGTGGTTCTACACAAAGACTTTATGTTCGGGGTTCACACCCCAAATCGAACGTGGAATTTACTTTCTGATGGTCATGCGGTCGTCCAAAGGGGTCTAGTATCCTGGGATGACAAGCATCACGGGCACAGCTCGTATCAAAACAGTCGAAGAGGCCCGCGAAAGCTTGCTTTCCATGGCTATGCGATGCACAAATTGAGTTTACTCACCGTAGTATAAAACGAACGAACCGAACCTATCCGAGTAGGGATAATGGGCGCAGTAACATACTTCTGTGACCCAGCGAGAGTTGAACGAGGTGACATGAACTGTCAGTGGCTTATATCAGATGGGATACATACATGAGATTGCTTTCAAATCTACACTCGAAAACCTAACCAAGTAAAAGCGAACGTGGGGAGGATTCGAAACTGGTAACGAAATCTTAAGCTGGAAAGAGTCATCACTATGGATACATATTATGCGAAACCAATCAAGTGCTCAGTACTGATCCAAAACCTAAGAGCACTAGTGAACACCATATTCTCACCCTAGTTCACATCCAAGTGATCGACCACGTGTGTGAAGCAAAGACCAATCGAATTCCTCAATGAACCGAACACTATGAACAAATGGCCAAAAACGTTATAACTATCCAAACATCCTACTATCTAGCGAAAGTCATCACGATGGAACCATACCATGATCTTTAACCTATAGCGCTCACCATATTCCTACCCAGAGTGCAAGTGAACAGATTGCCCACCCTTACCAGTTCACAACCACGTGATCGACTAACATACCGAGGTTACCACAAGTCAAAGTTATACGTTTACAAGCGCAAGACCAATCGAAAACCCCGAAAGCAATCTCGACCCAAAATGTATTATCCGTGAGTGTAGTCGAGTCTCGTACTCGTCATCTGTAATCGTCGGATAGAATATCCAGTACACGGTTGTCTTTCCAAATGAAATCTACATACAGAACTCGCTCTTGGCAAATGGGTGGCATTGGCGCAATCAGGAGCGAGTTCCCGTCCGGGTGCCAAGTGATTGGCAAATGTCTGGGGGAAAGCAACCATATGTTGATTTGTCTGTTAGTGTACTGGGTGTTTGAGGTATGTAGTATCCACGCTTGGTTGGGTGTGTCAGAGGACCGTGAATGCGTTCGCAACCCCAATTGGGGTACATCGGGAATGATTTTGTGGAACCGATGTGCCCGGCACACACTAAGTTTTGTTGCAAGTTAATAGTGTGCCATGTCCGGGGGGGTTGTGATTAAACTCTGGTGAATTGCGTACTGTGGTGATTGGGGTATGAAAGCCCCGCAGTTGCAATGATCGGACGCGCCTAGCGTGTCCTTTAGTTGATGGTAGGGAAATGAAGGCCCTTGTCAGCTCACCTAAGTATTCATGGAAGTTTGGCATAAGGTCGCTGTGGTAGGGGTATGAAGGCCCCGTCAGCGCATGCACAATCGGGCGCACGAGCGCTTAGCGGAGTCGAATGCCGCTCAAGTGCCTGTCCGGTGCATCGGGTGTGTGTGATACGAGGGCAATGAGGTTCGCACGGGGGCTCGCCTCCCGTGTGCTACCGGACTTGACAACATATAGAACGTGGTGTTTGCTCCTCCGGGTGCAATGGGACAATGAACATTCGAACGCAAAGTCGGAATTCTGGTTGATCCTACCAGTAATATACGCTCGTCTCAAAGGTTAAGCCATGCATGTCTAAGTACAAACAGATTTAATGTGAAACCGCATAAGGCTCAGTATAACAGCTATAATTTACGAGATCATCAACCTAGTTACTTGGATAACTGTGGAAAATCTAGAGCTAATACATGCAACATGCCAGGACCCTCGCGGGAACTGGTGCACTTATTAGTCAAACCAATCGCGGGTTCTCCGTGTCATTGAGTTGAAGTCTGGATAATGATGCTGATCGTATGGTCTCGCACCGACGACAGATCTCGCAAATATCTGCCCTATCAACTATGGATGGTAGTATAGAGGACTACCATGGTTGCAACGGGTAACGGGGAATCAGGGTTCGATTCCGGAGAGGGAGCCTGAGAAATGGCTACCACATCCAAGGAAGGCAGCAGGCGCGTAAATTACCCAATCCCGGGACGGGGAGGTAGTGACGAGAAATAACAATATGAAACTCTTTAATGATGTTTCATAATTGGAATGAGTAGAGCATAAATCCTTCTACGAGGATCAAGTGGAGGGCAAGTCTGGTGCCAGCAGCCGCGGTAATTCCAGCTCCACTAGCGTATATTAAAATTGTTGCGGTTAAAACGTTCGAAGTTGATACTTGTCCAACACAGTCCGGCTCCGCCGACCCGGTCAACCCGTGGTCGGTGGGCCAAGTCGGAATCTGGTTGCGACTCAATGGTGTGGTAGGGCACCAAGTCTGTGTCATGGTGTGCCCTTCAACGGGTGCAAGTGTAACATAGAGCTCGACCGCTCACGTTTACCTTGAACAAATTAGAGTGCTTAAAGCAGGGTGCCCAAACGCCCTAGAATAATCTTGCATGGAATAATGGAATACGACCTTGGTCTAATCTTTCATTGGTTTGTACTCAGACCGGAGGTAATGATTAACAGAAGTAGTTGGGGACACTAGTATTACGGCGCGAGAGGTGAAATTCGTAGACCGTCGTAAGACTAACTAAAGCGAAGGCATTTGTCAAGGATGCTTTCTTTAATCAAGAACGAAAGTTAGAGGATCGAAGGCGATTAGATACCGCCCTAGTTCTAACCGTAAACGATGCCAACTAGCAATTGGGAGACGCTACAACCAGGTGCTCTCAGTAGCTTCCGGGAAACCAAAGTCAGGTTCCGGGGGAAGTATGGTTGCAAAGTTGAAACTTAAAGGAATTGACGGAAGGGCACCACAATGAAATGGAGCTTGCGGTTCAATTTGACTCAACACGGGAAAACTTACCAGGTCCGAACTTATGGAGGTGAGACAGATTAATAGCTCTTTCTCAAATTTAAGGGTAGTGGTGCATGGCCGTTCTTAGTTCGTGGATTGATTTGTCTGGTTAATTCCGATAACGAACGTGACTCACATATGCTAACTAGAACGCAGTCAGCGTTAATGCGTCGATGCCGATTGGAACGGGTTAGGACCTTTCGGTGGAGTATGACCTGACACCTTCGCTGTTCGTGTGCGCAAGTGCACTTACGGTACGCTGCTTAGCAGGACAATTTGTGTTTAGCAAAATGAGATCGAGCGATAACAGGTCCGTGATGCCCTTAGATGTTCTGGGCTACACGCGTGCTACAATGTGGGTAGCAGCGTGTCTCCTATTCCGAGAGGAACGGGAAATCACTCAAATACTCACTTAGTAGGGATTATGGATTGCAATGGTCCATATGAACTCGGAACTTCTAGTAAGTGCTGGTCATCAGCCAGCGTTGAATACGTCCCTGCCCTTTGTACACACCGCCCGTCGCTACTACCGATGGATTATTTAGTGAGGTCTTTGGAGATGATCGTTCGCTGGATCCTCGTGAACCGCGTCTGCTTTATCGAAGTTGACCGAACTTGATGATTTAGAGGAAGTAAAAGTCGTAACAAGGTTTCCGTAGGTGAACCTGCGGAAGGATCATTAGTGGCCAAGTGATCCTTCCAGAAGTCCGAACCTGCGGGTTGAGACTTCGGCACAAGTTGCCATATGATAATTGACGAAACACTATAGAAGTCCGAACCTGCGGGTTGAGACTTAGGCACAAGTTGCCATATGAACATTGACGAAACACTATGAAGTCCGAACCTGCGGGTTGAGACTTAGGCACAAGTTGCCTTATACATGACTTCGAACAAATACACAAGTCCGAACCTGCGGGTTGAGACTTAGGCACAAGTTGCCTTATACATGACTTCGAACAAATACACAAGTCCGAACCTGCGGGTTGAGACTTAGGCACAAGTTGCCATATGAAAGTTGACGAAACACTAACAAGTCCGAACCTGCGGGTTGAGACTTAGGCACACGTTGCCTTATACATGACTTCGAACAAATACACAAGTCCGAACTTGCGGGTTGAGACTTAGGCACAAGTTGCCTTATACATACATTGGCCAAATAAACAGAAGTCCGAACCTGCGGGTTGAGACTTAGGCACAAGTTGCCATATTATATTCGATCAAACACTAAGTAGTCCGAACCTGCGGGTTGAGACTCAAGACCGTAACAAGATGTCACTATACAAGTCCGAACCTAAGGGTTGAGACTTAATGCGATCTAGATACCAAGTTGACATCCAATACCTGTTGAGCAAAACCAAAGATTCCCTGTTCTCGAATGATTACACTATATAACAGGGAATCATGAAGAAATCAAGCAAGCGTGAAACAAAGTCATCACTTGGGCATGCTCGATAGCCAACCACATGACCTTAACCTAAGAGAGCATGCAAACCACATGATACCTATAAACGATTAACCCGCCCTAGTTCAATCGTTCACCAAGTGATGACTTCAGTATGGCTAAGAGAAAAACTTTTAAATGGGAAAAACTCTAAGTCCGAACCTCCGGGTTGAGACTTCCGCGTCGGAGGTGGGCGCACCTCCTATCCGAAAGATGATGAATCAGGGGTGTTCGGTCAGCAATGGTCGGATGCCCCGTCGTAGTCCAACTATGACAATCAAAGTCAAGACCTCCGGGTTGAGACTTTCCGCGAGTACAAGCATAAAGGAACACGGACCAAGCCGTACCGAGAGAATCGGTACTAGAGCCCTCGTGGTTCTACATTGAGAGATCCCTCGTGGTTCTCATTAGGGGCTTTATGCAAGTCGTACTCAATACTGTGGTGTGAAGTATAAAGTATAGTCCTCGCCTGGTCCACGCTGCTTCGGCGGTCCTGGGTAAGATAGTTAATTCTAGCTTGCCCTATAGTGGAATGAGGACACTTAATGCTTCGTCTTTTAGCGGCGGCTAGACTCCTCCTCACGGGGAACGAGTTGACGCGCACAGCGGCGGCTTACGCACTATGGCAATCATGGATGCCTGAAGATTCCGTGAAGTTCTCCCCTGGTCCACGCTGCCTCGGCAGTCCTGGGTAAAATGGAATATTTCCAGCTTGCCCTATAGTGGAAGAGGACTATCCAACAATACAAAGTCAAGACCTCCGGGTTGAGACTTTCCGCGTCGGTGGTGTCGCGCACCGCCTATCCGAAAGATGGTGTAACAGGGGTGTTCGATCAGCAATGGTCGGATGCCCCGTCATAGTCCAACTATGACAATCAAAGTCAAGACCTCCGGGTTGAGACTTCCGCGTCCGGAGGTACGCGTACCGCCTACCCGAAAGATGGTGTGCTTCTGGGGTATTCGATGAGTCGGATACCCCGTCGTAGTCCAACTATGACAATCAAAGTCAAGACCTCCGGGTTGAGACTTCCGCGTCCGGAGGTACGCGTACCGCCTACCCGAAAGATGGTGAATCAGGGGTGTTCGATCAGCAATGGTCGGATGCCCCGTCGTAGTCCAACTATGACAATCAAAGTCAAGACCTCCGGGTTGAGACTTCCGCGTCCGGAGGTACGCGTACCGCCTACCCGAAAGATGGTGTGCTTCTGGGGTATTCGATGAGTCGGATACCCCGTCGTAGTCCAACTATGACAATACAAAGTCAAGACCTCCGGGTTGAGACTTTCTAAGAGTACAAGCATAAAGGAACACGGACCAAGCCGTACCGAGAGAATCGGTACTAGAGCCCTCGTGGTTCTACATTGAGAGAGCCCTCGTGGTTCTCATTAGGGGCTTTATGCAAGTCGTACTCAATACTGTGGTGTGAAGTATAAAGTATAGAGTCCTCCACTGGTCCACGCTGCTCCGGCGGTCCTGGGTAAGATAGTTCATTCTAGCTTGCCCTATGTGGAAGAGGACTCAATACCCTACCTGTTGAGCTTGAAACAAAGTCATCACTTGGGCATGCTCATATTGCCATACACAATTACATTATATTCGAATGAGCATGCAAGCGACCCTATATAGACCGAACCAAAACGATAGATACCGCCGTAGTTCACCCCCACCAAGTGATGACTTCAGTATGGCTAGTGTGTGAAGTATAAAGTATAGTCCTCCCCTGGTCCACACTGCTTCGGCGGTCCTGGGTAAGATAGTTAGTTCTAGCTTGCCCTATGTGGAAGAGGACACAATACTTAATACTTAGAGTACAAGCATAAAGGAACACGGACCAAGCCGTACCGAGAGAATCGGTACTAGAGCCCTCGTGGTTCTACATTGAGAGAGCCCTCGTGGTTCTCATTAGGGGCTTTATGCAAGTCGTACTCAATACTGTGGTGTGAAGTATAAAGTATAGAGTCCTCCACTGGTCCACGCTGCTCCGGCGGTCCTGGGTAAGATAGTTCATTCTAGCTTGCCCTATGTGGAAGAGGACTCAATACCCTACCTGTTGAGCTTGAAACAAAGTCATCACTTGGGCATGCTCATATTGCCATACAATATTCCATTATCTACTAATGAGCATGCAGCTATATGATTATAACCTGTAAACGATTACCCCGCCGTAGTTCAGCGCTTCAACCAAGTGATGACTTCAGTATGGCTAGTGTGTGAAGTATAAAGTATAGTCCTCCCCTGGTCCACACTGCTTCGGCGGTCCTGGGTAAGATAGTTAGTTCTAGCTTGCCCTATGTGGAAGAGGACACCATACTTAATACTGTGGTGTAATGAACAAAGTATAGTCCTCCACTGGTCCACGCTGCTTCGGCGGTCCTGGGTAAGATAGTTAGTTCTAGCTTGCCCTATGTGGAAGAGGGCATACAAGACAAAGTAAAGTTCTCCCGTGGTCCACGCTGCTTCGGCGGTCCTGGGTAAGATAGTTAATTCTAGCTTGCCCTATGTGGAAGAGAGCATACATGAACCAAGAACGAAGGTTATGATCGAGGAATGATTCGACAACTAACCGATGGTATGAAATGTGAAGAATTCAAGCAAGCACACAATCAAGTCATCACTTGGGCATGCTCGATAGCCAACCCTATGACATTAACCTAGTAGAGCATGCGAAAACCAATATATATGTAAACGATGCCCCTCCCTAGTTCAGCGCTTCAACCAAGTGATGACTTCAGAATGGCTAAATCAAATCGGTTCAAAACATACCATCGGTACCCTATTGAAACACACAAGTCGATATCAAACCTCATGATTGTGTAGTCCTCCACTGGTCCACGCCGCTTCGGCCGTCCTGGGTAAAATGGAACATTCCAGCTTGCCCTATGTGGAAGAGGGCACATTACTCAATACTGTGGTGTGAAGTATAAAGTTCAGTTCTCCCCTGGTCCACGCTGCTTCGGCGGTCCTGGGTAAGATAGTTCATTCTAGCTTGCCCTATGTGGAAGAGGACACTTCATACTTCGTCTCTAAGCGGCGGCTTGACTCCTCCCTACGGGGAACGGGTTTACGCGCACAGCGGCGGCTTACGCACTATGGCAGTCATGGATGCCTTACGTTTCTATGAAAAGTGTGTTCCTCCCCTGGTCCACGCTGCTTCGGCAGTCCTGGGTAAGATAGTTAGTTCTAGCTTGCCCTATGTGGAAGAGGACACGTAGACTTACTGTGGTGTGAAGTATAAAGTTCAGTTCTCCCCTGGTCCACGCCGCTTCGGCCGTCCTGGGTAAAATGGATTCATCCAGCTTGCCCTATGTGGAATGAGGACACTTTATGCTTCGTCTCTAAGCGGCGGCTTGCTCCTCCCTACGGGGAACGGGTATACGCGCACAGCGGCGGCTTACGTTATGGCAGTCATGGATGCCTTACGTTTCCATGAAAAGTGTGTTCCTCCCCTGGTCCACGCTGCTTCGGCAGTCCTGGGTAAGATAGTTAGTTCTAGCTTGCCCTATGTGGAAGAGGACACGTAGACTTACTGTGGTGTGAAGTATAAGGTTCAGTTCTCCCCTGGTCCACGCCGCTTCGGCCGTCCTGGGTAAAATGGATTCATCCAGCTTGCCCTATGTGGAATGAGGACACTTTATGCTTCGTCTCTAAGCGGCGGCTTGCTCCTCCCTACGGGGAACGGGTATACGCGCACAGCGGCGGCTTACGCAAGTTAGTCACCCTCGGCAGTGGATCACTCGGCTCATGGATCGATGAAGACCGCAGCTAACTGCGCGTCATAATGTGAACTGCAGGACACATGAACATTGATAAGTTGAACGCATATTGCACGTCGTGGGAACCTACCATGATGTACAGATGACTGAGCGCTTATATTTGAGAAATGTATCGCATACATTTAACTACGCCGTGACACCCGTCACGAGACGTGCACCATGATGTTAACTAGGGTCGCG
>NW_026689786.1:0-92500 GCF_943734765.1 Anopheles ziemanni | reverse complement strand
CTTGCATGGTTAGCAAGCGTTGTGATCTAATGGCCCAACCGGGCAAACACTTTGGGTTCGCAAGGACTTAGAGTGCCGGGACGGGTTGGCGGATCCAACACTCTGGGTACCTCCGGGTACTTGGGGTTGGTTGAGGACTTGGTGAACAAACACTTGATGAACACTCTTCGGATGTACTTCGGGTGTCACCTGTTGTCCGAGGCCACTTGCATGGTCGCAAGCGTTGTGATACAATGGCCCTACCGGGCAAACACTTTGGGTTCGCAAGGACTTGGAGTGCCGGGACGGGTTGGCGGATCCAACACTCTGGGTACCTCCGGGTACTTGGGGTTGGTTGAGGACTTGGTGAACAAACACTTGTTGTACACTCTCCGGATGTACTTCGGGTGTCACCTGTTGTCCGAGGCCACTTGCATGGTAGCAAGCGTTGTGATACAATGGCCCTACCGGGCAAACACTTTGGGTTCGCAAGGACTTGGAGTGCCGGGACGGGTTGGCGGATCCAACACTCTGGGTACCTCCGGGTACTTGGGGTTGGTTGAGGACTTGGTGAACAAACACTTGATATACACTCTCCGGATGTACTTCGGGTGTCACCTGTTGTCCGAGGCCACTTGCATGGTTAGCAAGCGTTGTGATCTAATGGCCCTACCGGGCAAACACTTTGGGTTCGCGAGGACTTGGGGTGCCGGGACGGGTTGGCGGATCCAACACTCTGGGTACCTCCGGGTACTTGGGGTTGGTTGAGGACTTGGTGAACAAACACTTGATATACACTCTTCGGATGTACTTCGGGTATCGCCTGTTGTCCGAGACCACTTGCATGGTTAGCAAGCGTTGTGGTCTAATGGCCCTACCGGGCAAACACTTTGGGTTCGCGAGGACTTAGAGTGCTGGTAGTGGTTGGCGGACCCAACACTCTGGGTACCTCCGGGTACTTGGGGTTGGTTGAGAACTTGGTGAAGATACCCCTGTCACCTTGTTCGAGGCCACTTGCATGGTAGCAAGCGTTGTGATACAATGGCCCTACCGGGCAAACACTTTGGGTTCGCAAGGACTTGGAGTGCTGGTAGTGGTTGGCGGATCCAACACTCTGGGTACCTCCGGGTACTTGGGGTTGGTTGAGGACTTGGTGAACAAACACTTGATATACACTCTTCGGATGTACTTCGGGTATCGCCTGTTGTCCGAGACCACTTGCATGGTCAACGGTTGAGGTGGTGATGGCGGGTCGGTGCTGTAGGGTGCCGGCCTGTTGGCTGCCTTGGCCGGGTTGGTTGGTTAACACTTGATTGAGCTTGCACCCGAGGGTAAAGGCACTTGAAGGTGGGTACCGGCCGGCTGACCTGGTGTGATGGTTGGTAGGTGAACACTTGGCGGTACTTGCACTTGGCTGTGCTTGGACTTGAAGGTGGGATCCGGCTGGCCTAGGCCATTGGTGGTTGGTTGGTTGGTTAGCCCTTAGCTGGGCTGGCTGGCTGGCTGGCCATCGATGGTGTGGTGTGGTGTGATGGTTGGTTGGTGAACACTTGGCGGTACTTGCACTTGGCTGTGCTTGGACTTGAAGGTGGGATCCGGCTGGCCTAGGCCATTGGTGGTTGGTTGGTTGGTTAGTCCTTAGCTGGGCTGGCTGGCTGGCTGGCCATCGGTGGTGTGGTGTGGTGTGGTGTGTGGAGTCGAGCATCGCGCGCCGTTGCCTTCCTCGGAGTGTTGTGGGTACGCAAGTGCTTGCAGTGCAAAGAGGTTGGTGATGGAGTGACATTGCCTTCACCATGGAGTTGCGGGTACTTAGGTACTTGCAAGGAGATGGTGGTATGGTGGTGTTGCGTGTGTGGTGTTCGATTAGAAAGATATAATTTCTAAGTCCGGATTAGTGCTGTCAGTGGGGCCCCCGCTAACAGGTCCTGCACGGCCAGCGTGGGGCTTGACTTGGCGCTATTCCGGACTTGGGGCGATCACGATGTCCCCGTGCGGGACTTAGAAGATGGAAGAACACAAGTACCCTTATCCCATGACTTGTGAGCGATTGGCATACGTTACCACATGAAGAGAAAAATTGGCTAAGTCCCGGATCCATATTATATGAAGAGAAATATCGGCTAAGTCCAGGATCCATATTATATGAAGAGAAAAATCGGCTAAGTCCAGGATCCATATATAATAACCTAATAATCGGCTAAGTCCAGGATCCATATTATATGAAGGGAAAAATCGGCTAAGTCCAGGATCCATATATAATAACCTAATAATCGGCTAAGTCCAGGATCCATATAATATGAAGAGAAAAATCGGCTAAGTCCGAGATTGGGTCTGTCAGAAATACACTTCCAAGTTACCACACAAGCAAGCAAGATGGCCTAGTGATGGATCCATATGATATGAAGAGAAAAATCGGCTAAGTCCAGGATCCATATTATATGAAGAGAAAAATCGGCTAAGTCCGAGTTTGGGTCTGTCGGAAATACACTATCAAGTTACCACACAAGCAAGCAAGATGGCCTAGTGATGGATCCATATGATATGAAGAGAAAAATCGGCTAAGTCCAGGATCCATATTATATGAAGAGAAAAATCGGCTAAGTCCGAGATTGGGTCTGTCAGAAATACACTTCCGAGTTACCATACAAGCAAGCAAGATGGCCTAGTGATGAATCCATATGATATGAAGAGAAAAATCGGCTAAGTCCCAGATTGGGTCTGTCAGAAATACACTTCCAAGTTACCACACAAGCAAGCAAGATGGCCAAGTGAAGGATCCATATGACATGAAGAGAAAAATCGGCTAAGTCCCAGATTGGGTCTGTCAGAAATACACTTCCAAGTTACCACACAAGCAAGCAAGATGGCCTAGTGATGGATCCATATGATATGAAGAGAAAAATCGGCTAAGTCCCAGATTGGGTCTGTCAGAAATACACTTCCAAGTTACCACACAAGCAAGCAAGATTGCCTAGTGATGGATCCATATGATATGAAGAGAAAAATCGGCTAAGTCCCAGATTGGGTCTGTCAGACATACACTATCAAGTTACCACACAAGCAAGCAAGATGGCCTTATGATGGATCCATATGATATGAAGAGAAAAATCGGCTAAGTGCAAGATTGGGTCTGTCAGAAATACACTATCAAGTTACCACATGAGCAAGCAAGTTACCACATGAAGAGAAAGCCGGCAAAGTCCGGGAATGTTACCACATGAACTGGAAAATGGGCAAAAACCTACCTTCACAGGCAACGTGAATAAGTCAGGCTGTAGACATCGGATCGACAAGCCAAAGACTGATATGGAAAGGAAATGAGTAGTACTAGCTTTCCTGAGAGTTGCAGAGCTTAGACTGCATATGAACGGAAGTTATTGAGCGTCAAAGTCAGAAAAGTTGCCCGAAGGAACACAAGTTCCAACTTAGAGCATGAATACCGCCTAGACGGTAAGAGGTACGGCCAGGCTGAGGAATAAGGAAATGTTGGCCAACATGTTCCCTAACTATCCCCCGAAGACCGCAAAGCAATCCAACATCAACCAAGAAAGTTATAGCCCGATCAAGCAAACACCTACTTTGCACCGATATTGCACCAAATATATGTACCAAGCACCTTCGGTTGCATACCCTGCAGGGGCTTACCATAGTAGGCCATGGAAGACCGATATACCGAACATAATCTCTTTCTATCTCCTCGGGTGTTGGAGATAGCGCTTTGCGGTAAAAGAACGAAAGTTAGACCATATCTTGGTGCATCTTTTTGCCCGAGAACACAAGACCCTATCTACCAAGGCAAGAAAGTTGTGTGGGGACAAAATGTCCATAAGTGCCCAAAGTGGCACACTTGAACCATATATTCGAGAAAAACACAAGTGTGGGCCCGAGCTAGCGAGTTGAAATGTTCTGACCGTCAGTAGCCCTAGTTGAGGTGCACTTATCATTATACGAGGCCAACGTGCCAGCTAGTCTCTAAAGGGGCGATATGGGTGTTCCAAGGTTTGTACCCAATTGAGGAAAAAACAGGGTAAGGTACGGTGTACCGCGAATAACTCGGGCTATAGATGTCCGATCGATGAGTTTGGCATATGTATGGAAAGGTCTCGACGAGACCTAACTACCCTGAAAGTATGAAGGCAAAGACTTGAATGACCGGGAAGTTATTAAGTGCACAAGTGGTAAAGTTGCACCAAAGTCCATGTTACCCGAAGTGTTACATGAACACCCAATATTCGACCAAAACACAAGTTTAGAGACGAGCTAGCGAGCTACATTGTTCAGACCGTCAGTAGCCCGCATCAAGACACGCATTTAATTATACGGGGCCTAGCCGCTAGCTCGACTCGAAGTCGGTCATATGGTTGGTTGATGGTTTGGACCGACCACGTGGTGTACCAAGGTGATGTACCTTTCATGAATTAAAACTCTGGCTGTATGGCACTGAGCGACAAGCTAAGAAGTGATTTGGAATAGTCTTGAGTGGGACTATTTAGGAAAAATGCGAACAAAAAATCACAAAGTCCTTGGGCGAAGCTATTAGCGAAACATAGAGCAAATTGGTACCAAAAACTATGGAAATGGGACTTGAGTCAAAAATAACCGCAAGTTGGAGAAGAGATAGCAAGCTTGCGTAGAACATTTATAACTAGTGCGTGGTATGACCAACAAAAATGTGTATGGGGCCAAGGCGCTGGCTGGCCTCCAAAGTGGTGATATGGGCGATTCAAAGTTTGTACCCAAGTATGAACAAGTATGGTGAAAACAGGGTAAGGTACCAAGTACCACGAATAACTCGGGCTGTAGATGGCCGAGCAAGACAAATGGCATACCGTTAGAAAGGTCTTGGGGAGACCTATCTACCCTGAAAGTTTCATGAGGCTGAGTTGAAAGACCACGGAGATATAAGGTGATGATGGGCCGATTCGGGGAACAAGTCGCAGGAAATGGCACTTGGTCAAAATCACCCTTGGAAGGTGAATACCGGCTTACCGGTAAGAGATAGCGACTTGGTGTAGAATATTCATAAGTTGGACGTCGGAAGACGCAACTTTCATTATATGGGGGCAACCCCGTCAGGGTGCTCCAAGTCGGTCGTTTGGTTGGTTTATGGTTTGGGCCAACCACGTGGTGTACCAACATGAGGTACCTTTCATGAATTATGACTCGGTCAGTTTGCCACCGAGCGACAAGCTAAGGTGTGATTTGGAATGGTCTTGAGTGGGACTATTACGGAAAAATACTAAGAGAAAATCAGCTTATCCACGCGCGAAGCTATTAGCGAAACATAGAGCAAAATGGTACCAAAAACTATGAAAATGCAACTTGGACCAAGAATAACGGCAAGTTGGAGAAGAGATAGCAAGTTGGCGTAGAACATTTATATTTTGGACATGGTATGACCAACAAAAAAGTATATGGGGCCAAGGCGCTGGCTGGCCTCCAAAGTGGAGATATGGGCGACACAAAGTTTGTACCCAAGTACGAACAAGTATGGAAAAAACAGGGTAAGGTACCAAGTACCATGAATAACTTCGGCTGTAGGTGGCCGAGCGAGGCAAACCGCATATCGTTGGAAAGGTCTCGAGGTGACCTATCCACCCTGAAAGTTTCATGAGCCTAAGTTGAAAGACCACGGAGATATTAGGTGATGATGGTCCAATTCGGGGACCAAGTCGCAGGAAATGGCACTTGACGAAAATCACCCTTGGAAGGTGAATACCGGCTTACCGGTAAGAGATAGCGACTTGGCGTAGAATATTCATAAGTTGGGCGTGTAGAGACGCAACTTTCATTATATGGGGCAAACCCGGTCAGGGTGCTCCAAGTCGGTCGTTTGGTCGGTTTATGGTTTGGGCCGACCACGTGGTGTGCCAAGTTGAGGTACCTTTCATGAATTATAACTTGGTCAGTTTGCCACCGAGCGACAAGCTGCGGTGTGTTTTGGAATGGTCTTGAGTGGGACTATCAAGGAAAAATACCAATCGAAAATCAGCTTGTCCATGGCCGAAGCTATTAGTGAAACATATAGCAAAATGGGTCCAAAAACGAATGAAATGGGAATTGGACCAAGAATAACGGCAAGTTGGAGAAGAGATAGCAAGTTGGCGTAGAACAATTATATTTGGTGCATGGCATGACCAACAAAAAAGTATATGGGGCCAAGGTGCTAGCTGGCCTCCAAAGTGGAGATATGGGCGATCCAAAGTTTGTACCCAAGTACGAACAAGTATGGAAAAAACAGGGTAAGGTACCAAGTACCATTAATAACTTCGGCTGTAGATGGCCGAGCGAGGCAAACGGCTCACCGTTGGAAAGGTCTTGGGGAGACCTATCTACCCTGAAAGTTTTATGAGGCTGAGTTGAAAGACCACAGAGGGCATCTTCTCGCTCTCGACGGGATGTTGTTGGACTCCGCATAACGTTTCCAAAACTTATTTGTTTTGCGAGATTGGTTTGATACAGCCTGAGCTACGCAAGGTTTTGTGTTTTTTACGGTACCGAAAACCGGCTCAACGGGGCCAAAATCAGTGATGTCTCCCCTCATACCTGATTTTACTAAAAAACCATCGCATCTTCTCGCTCTCGACGGGATGTTGTTGGACTCCGCATAACGTTTCCAAAACTTATTTGTTTTGCGAGATTGGTTTGATACAGCCTGAGCTACGCAAGGTTTTGTGTTTTTTACGGTACCGAAAACCGGCTCAACGGGGCCAAAATCAGTGATGTCTCCCCTCATACCTGATTTTACTAAAAAACCATCGCATCTTCTCGCTCTCGACGGGATGTTGTTGGACTCCGCATAACGTTTCCAAAACTTATTTGTTTTGCGAGATTGGTTTGATACAGCCTGAGCTACGCTTGGTTTTGTGTTTTTTACGGTACCGAAAACCGGCTCAACGGGGTCCAAATCAGTGATGTCTCCCCTCATACCTGATTTTACTAAAAAACCATCGCATCTTCTCGCTCTCGACGGGATGTTGTTGGACTCCGCATAACGTTTCCAAAACTTATTTGTTTTGCGAGATTGGTTTGATACAGCCTGAGCTACGCAAGGTTTTGTGTTTTTTTACGGTACCGAAAACCGGCTCAACGGGGCCAAAATCAGTGATGTCTCCCCTCATACCTGATTTGACTAAAAAATTATCGGATCTTCTCGCTCTCGACGGGATGTGGTTGGACTCCGCATAACGTTTCCAAAACTTATTTGTTTTGCGAGATTGGTTTGATACAGCCTGAGCTACGCAAGGTTTTGTGTTTTTTACGGTACCGAAAACCGGCTCAACGGGGCCAAAATCAGTGATGTCTCCCCTCATACCTGATTTTACTAAAAAACCATCGCATCTTCTCGCTCTCGACGGGATGTTGTTGGACTCCGCATAACGTTTCCAAAACTTATTTGTTTTGCGAGATTGGTTTGATACAGCCTGAGCTACGCAAGGTTTTGTGTTTTTTACGGTACCGAAAACCGGCTCAACGGGGTCCAAATCAGTGATGTCTCCCCTCATACCTGATTTTACTTAAAAACCATCGCATCTTCTCGCTCTCGACGGGATGTTGTTGGACTCCGCATAACGTTTCCAAAACTTATTTGTTTTGCGAGATTGGTTTGATACAGCCTGAGCTACGCTTGGTTTTGTGTTTTTTACGGTACCGAAAACCGGCTCAACGGGGCCAAAATCAGTGATGTCTCCCCTCATACCTGATTTTACTAAAAAACCATCGGATCTTCTCGCTCTCGACGGGATGTTGTTGGACTCCGCATAACGTTTCCAAAACTTATTTGTTTTGCGAGATTGGTTTGATACAGCCTGAGCTACGCAAGGTTTTGTGTTTTTTACGGTACCGAAAACCGGCTCAACGGGGCCAAAATCAGTGATGTCTCCCCTCATACCTGATTTTACTAAAAAACCATCTCATCTTCTCGCTCTCGACGGGATGTTGTTGGACTCCGCATAACGTTTCCAAAACTTATTTGTTTTGCGAGATTGGTTTGATACAGCCTGAGCTACGCTTGATTTTGTGTTTTTTACGGTACCGAAAACCGGCTCAACGGGGCCAAAATCAGTGATGTCTCCCCTCATACCTGATTTTACTAAAAAACCATCGCATCTTCTCGCTCTCGACGGGATGAGGTTGGACTCCGCATAACGTTTCCAAAACTTATTTGTTTTGCGAGATTGGTTTGATACAGCCTGTGCTACGCTGGATTTTGTGTTTTTTACGGTACCGAAAACCGGCTCAACGGGGCCAAAATCAGTGATGTCTCCCCTCATACCTGATTTTACTAAAAAACCATCGGATCTTCTCGCTCTCGACGGGATGTTGTTGGACTCCGCATAACGTTTCCAAAACTTATTTGTTTTGCGAGATTGGTTTGATACAGCCTGAGCTACGCTTTTTTTGTGTTCCATGCTATGCTTTGCTGGGTTTAGGAGATGCAGCTTATCATGCACGAAGTGTTTTTTTTTTTTGAAACGAGGATTCAATCTCCAAAATAAATATCGACTGCAAGCGAAATTGAAATAAAAGAGTGCGAGAAGCAAAATGGGGAAAACGTAGCCATAACTCAAATACATTGAACACGAGTGATATAGTTTTAACAATTGTTTATTTGCATGCATTTATTTTAAATGAAAAAGCTATATCTACATTTGCATGCACTTATTTATTATATGGCATGCATTACTTTAAATTGAACGTGGTTAGTCATTTTTGCATGCATTAAATTATTTGAAGGCATGCATTAATAATAGTTAAATTAATTTTTCATATTAAAATAGTGTGAGCGCGTGGACGCTCGACGACGACGATGAGTTGTTCGGTTTTCTACGTTTAGCACGGCTGTTGTGCTGATCCACATGATGGCCAAAAAGGGATGCATCGTCCAGCGCCGTCGACTCCGCAATCGGCAAGTCGTGGAAATCATCGTCGCTGCATCTGGCCTGGTCTTCGTCCACCACTTGAGTTTTCGGTAGCACAGCCTGCATGTACCGATCCAGCTCCTCCCACTCCGCCTGCCTCTGAAAAGATGAACATGTATCAATATACGCCAAATGTTCGGTGATGTATCTAATCAGGGCGTCCTGGTGTTCTCTCTCGAATGCTGTTTTGCGGACTGTTGGCAGTCGGTGGAATCGCTTCCTTGCAGCCCGGTGACACCTCGCTGCTGTATATGGTGGCTTATGTTGGCCGTACTTTGCGACGAAGTAATCAATTGTAGTGAGTGGAACGGATTGGGGCTTTCCGTTTGCCTCGTCAAACAGCCGCTTTTCTTCCTTTGTAAGCCGGTGGTTTTCCGAACGCGATGCTTCGATGATATAAGGCAGTTTCGTTGCAGGATCAGCATGCTTCCACAGCTTTTTCCGGTCGGCGCAAGTCAGATTTAAGGTGCTGTGTTGTTTTGTAAAAATATTGTAAGGTGTTATGGTGCGGTTTGCTATCTTGTTGTATGTTGTTTTGGTTTGGTTCTGGTAGCTAGAAATAATCAAAACAAAACAAACAATACAAGCAATGAAATCCAAGGCACCTTTTGGTTGATTATTTAAGACTTACGAATATTGTTGCATTTTTGGTTGTGTAGTTTTCGGCGTCTCGCCCAAACACTCCCGGACTCCTTTCTTCTGCACGATGCAGAGCATTTCGTCCAGCGTCCGATACGCGTCGACTCTCTGCAACAACATTTTTGTCGCCTTCTTTGCTTCTTCGGGCGTATGGTTGCCTACAGCGACGCGAGTCCAATTTATTTGCTGAATCCGGTCGTCTGCTTTCTTCTCGTCCTCCGCTGGCAAAATTGCTCGAAGCTGGTAAACCAAATCATCGTACTCGGCTACCGTCCACTGTTCGGCAGCAACGTTACCGAAATTCGCACATTGTTCGGTCTCCGCCGATCCGAACATATCCTCAGTAGCGTTTATCCAACTCGAGGCCATTTTCTGCACGAAACTTTTTATTTTTTCTGTAGTAAATTGGTTGAGTCTGCTTCTTTCGTCCGTAGGAAGGCGTCTGTAAAATGGCGTCGTTTTTTTCGGCAGGTACATTGAGTCGATTCTCTGTCCTGCTTCCCGAAATGTCAGTTGAACGAAAAGTAATTATTAATTTTTCAATAGCTCACAAACAAAATCAAGAAAACGTTGTTTCTTTCAGCGTAAATGTTCCAGTATTGTTGCGGTCATGTGGAAGAATCATCATTAAATTAAATATAACGGCCAGAGTGAGCAACTTATTTCAAAACAAGAATAATTTAAAATTTGTTCGTTGGTTTTCATTATTCTCGTTGGAGAACTGAACCCACAATTTGTAAACACGACGAAATGGAAGACAATTGTCAAAAAGTCAACTTCATACGGAATAATTATTTGTTTCTGCTGTAACAGATTTTTTTTTAATTTACATCTGCGCATATATAATAAAAATGAAGCTTTTGGTCTCTAAAATACCATTCCAAAAATATATAATAATACGAGATCGGGTTCTTACAACCAGACTTATTTCCGGTTTTGTGGTTTTTCCGATATCAGCAGTGATGACCAGTACCATGGTGCACCTACGATGAACCGCAATCTTAAAAATATGTTCTTTCAACATTTATCTTTCTCCTGCTTTCTTCGAAATACGTCCTATGAAAACGAATCAATAATTTTTCAATTAATAAAAATCAATGTTCTGTTTCTAGCAAAAAAACAAGAAATGAAATTATTTTATTCGTTGCTCATCGAAGACCTACTTGAAGAACTGAACACGTATTTTGTAAACATGGTTTCATTGAAACCACCTTCATACGTTGTTGAAATAATGGTTCGTTTCTGCTACAAAATACTTTTTTTAATCTGCATCCGACCATATCGAAATAAAAAAAGTTTTCTTGGTCCGCAATTTACCATTCCAAAAATATATAACAATGCGAGATCGGTTGCAAACAACACAACTTATTCCCGGATTCGCTTATTTGACAAAATACAGCTCACCGGAATCACCTTCGGTAAAGTTTACCCGTAGAAATGTGTTCTTTAATTATACATCTTCATTCTATTTGTTTGTCGTCAGTGCTCAAACTCGAGATAAATATGTTTTAATTTTTCAAAAACAAAGTACTATTTCAAGCATTAAAACATGAAATTAAATTATTGTTTTTATTGAGCTATGACCACCTACTTGAAGAACTGAACCCGCATTTTGTAAACATGGTTTCATTGAAACCACCTTCATACGTTGTTGAAATAATGGTTCGTTTCTGCTACAAAAGACTTTTTTTAATCTTCATCTGACCATATCGAAATGCAATAAGTTTTCTCGGTCTTCAATTTACCATTCCAAAAATATATATTAATGCGAGATCGGTTGCAAACAACACAACTTATTCCCGTATTGGCTTATTTTACAATGTACAGCTCACCGGAATCACCTTCGGTAAAGTTTACCCGCAGAAATGTGTTCTTTAATTATAAATCTTCATCCTATTTGCTTGTCGTCAGTGTTCGGACTTGAGATAATTATGTTTTAATTTTTCAAAAACAAAGTACTATTTCTAGCATTAAAACATGAAATTAAATTATTTTTTTTATTGATCAACGACCAACTTCTTGAAGAACTGAACCCGCATTTTGTAAACATGCTGACGAAGAAGACAATTGCCAAAGAGGACACTCCATACGGTAATTAATTTTGTATTTGTTTCTGCGCTTAAAAACATATTTTTAATCAGCATCTGACCAAATCGAAATTAAATAAATCTTCTCAGCATCCTAACATATGTTTTTCTTAGAATTTATGAAAAATTGACTAAGACCGAGATGGCTTTAAGTAGGGATGCTGTGTTGGGATGGGAGATGTAGGAGATCAAGATTCATCTCCATGCAGCATCCCATTCATCTCGCAGCATCCTTACATATGAATTTCTTAGAATTTATGAAAAATCGACTAAGTCCGAGATGCCTTTAAGTAGGGATGCTGTATTGAGATGGGAGATGTAAGAGATCAAGATTCATCTCCATGCAGCATCCCATTCATCTCGCATCATCCTTACATATGTTTTTCTTAGAACCTATGAAAAATCGACTAAGTCCGAGATGCCTTTAAGTTGGGATGCTGTATTGAGAGGGGAGATGGAGAAGATCAAGATTCATCTCCATGCAGCATCCCATTCATCTCGCAGCATCCTAACATATGAATTTCTTAGAATTTATGAAAAATCGACTAAGTGCGAGATGGCTTTAAGTAGGGATGCTGTATTAAGATGGGAGATGAAGAAGATCAAGATTCATCTCAATGCAGCATCCCATTCATCTCGCAGCATCCTAACATATGTTTTTCTTAGAATTTATGAAAAATCGACTAAGTCCGAGATGCCTTTAAGTAGGGATGCTGTATTAAGATGGGAGATGAAGAAGATCAAGATTCATCTCCATGCAGCATCCCATTCATCTCGCAGCATCCTAACATATGTTTTTCTTAGAATTTATGAATAATCGACTAAGTCCGAGATGCCTTTAAGTAGGGATGCTGTATTGAGATGGGAGATGTAGGAGATCAAGATTCATCTCCATGCAGCATCCCATTCATCTCGCAGCATCCTAACATATGTTTTTCTTAGAATTTATGAAAAATCGACTAAGTCTGAGATGCCTTTAAGTAGGGATGCTGTATTAAGACGGGAGATGAAGAAGATCAAGATTCATCTCCATGCAGCATCCCATTCATCTCCTAGCATCCTAACATATGTTTTTCTTAGAATTTATGAAAAATCGACTAAGTCCGAGATGCTTTTAAGTAGGGATGCTGTATTAAGATGGGAGATGAGGAAGATCAAGATTCATCTCCATGCAGCATCCCATTCATCTCGCAGCATCCTAACATATGTTTTTCTTAGAATTTATGAAAAATAGACTAAGTCCGAGATGCCTTTAAGTAGGGATGCTGTATTGAGATGGGAGATGTAGGAGATCAAGATTCATCTCCATGCAGCATCCCATTCATCTCCCAGCATCCTAACATATGAATTTCTTAGAATTTATGAAAAATCGACTAAGTCCGAGATGCCTTTAAGTAGGGAAGCTGTATTAAGATGGGAGATGAAGAAGATCAAGATTCATCTCCATGCAGCATCCCATTCATCTCGCAGCATCCTAACATATGACTTTCTTAGAATTTATGAAAAATCGACTAAGTCCGAGATGCCTTTTAGTAGGGATGCTGTTTTGAGATGGGAGATGTAGGAGATCAAGATTCATCTCCATGCAGCATCCCATTGATCTCGCAGCATCCTAACATATGTTTTTCTTAGAATTTATGAAAAATCGACTAAGTCCGAGATGCCTTTAAGTAGGGATGCTGTATTAAGATGGGAGATGAATAAGATCAAGATTTATCTCCATGCAGCATCCCATTCATCTCCCAGCATCCTAACATATGAATTTCTTAGAATTTATGAAAAATGGACTAAGTCCGAGATGCCTTTAAGTAGGTATGCTGTATTAAGATGGGAGATGTAGAAGATCAAGATTCATCTCCATGCAGCATCCCATTCATCTCGCAGCATCCTAACATATGAATTTCTTAGAATTTATGAAAAATCGACTAAGTCCGAGATGCCTTTAATTAGGGATGCTGTATTGAGATGAGAGATGAAGGAGATCAAGATTCATCTCCATGCAGCATCCCATTCATCTCGCAGCATCCTAACATATGAATTTCTATGAATTTATGAAAAATCGACTAAGTCCGAGATGCCTTTAAGTAGGGATGCTGTATTGAGATGGGAGATGTAGGAGATCAAGATTCATCTCCATGCAGCATCCCATTCATCTCCCAGCATCCTAACATATGAATTTCTTAGAATTTATGAAAAATCGACTAAGTCCGAGATACCTTTAAGTAGGGATGCTGTATTAAGATGGGAGATGAAGAAGATCTAGATTCATCTCCATGCAGCATCCCATTCATCTCCCAGCATCCTAACATATGAATTTCTTAGAATTTATGAAAAATCGACTAAGTCCGAGATACCTTTAAGTAGGGATGCTGTATTAAGATGGGAGATGAAGAAGATCTAGATTCATCTCCATGCAGCATCCCATTCATCTCCCAGCATCCTAACATATGAATTTCTTAGAATTTATGAAAAATCGACTAAGTCCGAGATGCCTTTAATTAGGGATGCTGTATTGAGATGGGAGATGAAGAAGATCAAGATTCATCTCCATGCAGCATCCCATTCATCTCGCAGCATCTTAACATATGTTTTTCTTAGATTTTATGAAAAATCTGCTAAGTCCGAGATGCCTTTAAGTAGGGATGCTGTATTCAGATGGGAGATGGAGAAGATCAAGATTCATCTCAATGCAGCATCCCATTCATCTCCCAGCATCCTAACATATGAATTTCTTAGAATTTATGAAAAATCGACTAAGTCCGAGATGCCTTTAATTAGGGATGCTGTATTGAGATGGGAGATGTAGGAGATCAAGATTCATCTCCATGCAGCATCCCATTCATCTCGCAGCATCCTAACATATGAATTTCTATGAATTTATGAAAAATCGACTAAGTCCGAGATGCCTTTAAGTAGGGATGCTGTATTGAGATGGGAGATGTAGGAGATCAAGATTCATCTCCATGCAGCATCCCATTCATCTCCCAGCATCCTAACATATGAATTTCTTAGAATTTATGAAAAATCGACTAAGTCCGAGATGCCTTTAATTAGGGATGCTGTATTGAGATGAGAGATGAAGGAGATCAAGATTCATCTCCATGCAGCATCCCATTCATCTCGCAGCATCCTAACATATGAATTTCTATGAATTTATGAAAAATCGACTAAGTCCGAGATGCCTTTAAGTAGGGATGCTGTATTGAGATGGGAGATGTAGGAGATCAAGATTCATCTCCATGCAGCATCCCATTCATCTCGCAGCATCCTAACATATGAATTTCTATGAATTTATGAAAAATCGACTAAGTCCGAGATGCCTTTAAGTAGGGATGCTGTATTGAGATGGGAGATGTAGGAGATCAAGATTCATCTCCATGCAGCATCCCATTCATCTCCCAGCATCCTAACATATGAATTTCTTAGAATTTATGAAAAATCGACTAAGTCCGAGATACCTTTAAGTAGGGATGCTGTATTAAGATGGGAGATGAAGAAGATCTAGATTCATCTCCATGCAGCATCCCATTCATCTCCCAGCATCCTAACATATGAATTTCTTAGAATTTATGAAAAATCGACTAAGTCCGAGATGCCTTTAATTAGGGATGCTGTATTGAGATGGGAGATGAAGAAGATCAAGATTCATCTCCATGCAGCATCCCATTCATCTCGCAGCATCTTAACATATGTTTTTCTTAGATTTTATGAAAAATCTGCTAAGTCCGAGATGCCTTTAAGTAGGGATGCTGTATTCAGATGGGAGATGGAGAAGATCAAGATTCATCTCAATACAGCATCCCATTCATCTCCCAGCATCCTAACATATGAATTTCTTAGAATTTATGAAAAATCGACTAAGTCCGAGATGCCTTTAATTAGGGATGCTGTATTGAGATGGGAGATGTAGGAGATCAAGATTCATCTCCATGCAGCATCCCATTCATCTCGCAGCATCCTAACATATGAATTTCTATGAATTTATGAAAAATCGACTAAGTCCGAGATGCCTTTAAGTAGGGATGCTGTATTGAGATGGGAGATGTAGGAGATCAAGATTCATCTCCATGCAGCATCCCATTCATCTCCCAGCATCCTAACATATGAATTTCTTAGAATTTATGAAAAATCGACTAAGTCCGAGATACCTTTAAGTAGGGATGCTGTATTAAGATGGGAGATGAAGAAGATCTAGATTCATCTCCATGCAGCATCCCATTCATCTCCCAGCATCCTAACATATGAATTTCTATGAATTTATGAAAAATCGACTAAGTCCGAGATGCCTTTAAGTAGGGATGCTGTATTGCGATGGGAGATGTAGGAGATCAAGATTCATCTCCATGCAGCATACCATTCATCTCCCAGCATCCTAACATATGAATTTCTTAGAATTTATGAAAAATCGACTAAGTCCGAGATGCCTTTAAGTAGGGATGCTGTATTAAGATGGGAGATGAAGAAGATCAAGATTCATCTCCATGCAGCATCCCATTCATCTCGCAGCATCCTAACATATGTTTTTCTTAGAATTTATGAAAAATCGACTAAGTCCGAGATGCATTTAAGTAGGGATGCTGTATTAAGATGGGAGATGAAGTAGATCAAGATTCATCTCCATGCAGCATCCCATCCATCTCGCAGCATCCTAACATATGAATTTCTATGAATTTATGAAAATCCCATTCACCCCTAACATATGTTTTTCTTAGAATTTATGAAAAATCGACTTAGTCCGAGATGCCTTTAAGTAGGGATGCTGTATTAAGATGGGAGATGAAGAAGATCAAGATTCATCTCCATGCAGCATCCAATTCATCTCCCAGCATCCTAACATATGTTTTTCTTAGAATTTATGAAAAATCAACTTAGTCCGAGATGTCGTCAAGTAGGGATGCTGTATTGAGATGGGAGATGAAGAAGATCAAGATTTATCTCCATGCAGCATCTCATTCCTCTCGCAGCATCCTAACATATGTTTTTCTTAGAATTTATGAAAAATCGACTTAGTCCGAGATGCCTTTAAGTAGGGATGCTGTATTAAGATGGGAGATGTAGAAGATCAAGATTCATCTCCATGCAGCATCCCATTCATCTCGCTGCATCCTAACATATGTTTTCCTTAGAATTTATGAAAAATCGACTAAGTCCGAGATGGCTTTAAGTAGGGATGCTGTATTGAGATGGGAGATGAAGAAGATCAAGATACATCTCCATGCAGCATCCCATTCATCTCGCAGCATCCTAACATATGAATTTCTTAGAATTTATGAAAAATCGACTAAATCCGAGATGCCTTTAAGAAGGGATGCTGTATTGAGATGGGAGATGAAGAAGATCAAGATTAATCTCCATGCAGCATCTCATTCCTCTCGCAGCATCCTAACATATGTTTTACTTAGAATTTATGAAAAATCGACTAAGTCCGAGATGCCTTTAAGTAGGGATGCTGTATTGAGATGGGAGATGAAGAAGATCAAGATTCATCTCCATGCAGCATCCCATTCATCTCGCTGCATCCAAACATATGTTTTTCTAAGAATTTATGGAAAATCGACTTAGTCCGAGATGCCTTTAAGTAGGGATGCTGTATTAAGATGGGAGATGAAGAAGATCAAGATTCATCTCCATGCAGCATCCCATGCATCTCCCAGCATCCTAACATATGTTTTTCTTAGAATTTATTAAAAATCGACTAAGTCCGAGATGACTTTAAGTAGGGATGCTGTATTGAGATGGGAGATGAAGAAGATCAAGATACATCTAAATGCAGCATCCCATTCATCTCGCAGCATCCTAACATATGAATTTCTTAGAATTTATGAAAAATCGACTAAGTCCGAGATGCCTTTAAGAAGGGATGCTGTATTGAGATGGGAGATGAAGAAGATCAAGATTAATCTCCATGCAGCATCTCATTCCTCTCGCAGCATCCTAACATATGTTTTACTTAGAATTTATGAAAAATCGACTAAGTCCGAGATGCCTTTAAGTAGGGATGCTGTATTGAGATGGGAGATGAAGAAGATCAAGATTCATCTCCATGCAGCATCCCATTCATCTCGCTGCATCCAAACATATGTTTTTCTAAGAATTTATGGAAAATCGACTAAGTCCGAGATGCCTTTAAGTAGGGATGCTGTATTAAGATGGGAGATGAAGAAGATCAAGATTCATCTCCATGCAGCATCCCATGCATCTCCCAGCATCCTAACATATGTTTTTCTTAGAATTTATTAAAAATCGACTAAGTCCGAGAGGCCTTTAAGTAGGGATGCTGTATTAAGACGGGAGATGAAGAAGATCAAGATATATCTCCATGCAGCATCCCATTCATCTCGCAGCATCCTAACATATGAATTTCTAAGAATTTATGAACAATCGACTAAGTCCGAGATGCCTTTAAGTAGGGATGCTGTATTAAGATGGGAGATGAAGAAGATCAAGATTCATCTCCATGCAGCATCCCATTCATCTCGCAGCATCCTAACATATGTTTTTCTTAGAATTTATAAAAAATCGACTAAGTCCGAGATGCCTTTAAGAAAGGATGCTGTATTCAGATGGGAGATGAAGAAGATCAAGATTCATCTCCATGCAGCATCCCATTCATCTCGCAGCATCCTAGCATATGAATTTTTTAGAATTTATGAAAAATCGACTAAGTCCGAGATGCCTTTAAGTAGGGATGCTGTATTGAGATGGGAGATGAAGAAGATCAAGATTCATCTCCCTGCAGCATCCCATTCATCTCGCAGTATCCTAACATATGAATTTCTAAGAATTTATGAACAATCGACTAAGTCCGAGATGCCTTTAAGAAGGGATGCTGTATTGAGATGGGAGATGAAGAAGATCAAGATACATCTCCATGCAGCATCCCATTCATCTCCCAGCATCCTAACATATGAATTTCTTAGAATTTATGAAAAATCGACTAAGTCCGAGATACCTTTAAGTAGGGATGCTGTATTAAGATGGGAGATGAAGAAGATCTAGATTCATCTCCATGCAGCATCCCATTCATCTCCCAGCATCCTAACATATGAATTTCTTAGAATTTATGAAAAATCGACTAAGTCCGAGATGCCTTTAATTAGGGATGCTGTATTGAGATGGGAGATGAAGAAGATCAAGATTCATCTCCATGCAGCATCCCATTCATCTCGCAGCATCTTAACATATGTTTTTCTTAGATTTTATGAAAAATCTGCTAAGTCCGAGATGCCTTTAAGTAGGGATGCTGTATTCAGATGGGAGATGAAGAAGATCAAGATTCATCTCCATGCAGCATCCCATTCATCTCGCAGCATCTTAACATATGTTTTTCTTAGATTTTATGAAAAATCTGCTAAGTCCGAGATGCCTTTAAGTAGGGATGCTGTATTCAGATGGGAGATGGAGAAGATCAAGATTCATCTCAATGCAGCATCCCATTCATCTCCCAGCATCCTAACATATGAATTTCTTAGAATTTATGAAAAATCGACTAAGTCCGAGATGCCTTTATTTAGGGATGCTGTATTGAGATGGGAGATGTAGGAGATCAAGATTCATCTCCATGCAGCATCCCATTCATCTCGCAGCATCCTAACATATGAATTTCTATGAATTTATGAAAAATCGACTAAGTCCGAGATGCCTTTAAGTAGGGATGCTGTATTGAGATGGGAGATGTAGGAGATCAAGATTCATCTCCATGCAGCATCCCATTCATCTCCCAGCATCCTAACATATGAATTTCTTAGAATTTATGAAAAATCGACTAAGTCCGAGATGCCTTTAATTAGGGATGCTGTATTGAGATGAGAGATGAAGGAGATCAAGATTCATCTCCATGCAGCATCCCATTCATCTCGCAGCATCCTAACATATGAATTTCTATGAATTTATGAAAAATCGACTAAGTCCGAGATGCCTTTAAGTAGGGATGCTGTATTGAGATGGGAGATGTAGGAGATCAAGATTCATCTCCATGCAGCATCCCATTCATCTCGCAGCATCCTAACATATGAATTTCTATGAATTTATGAAAAATCGACTAAGTCCGAGATGCCTTTAAGTAGGGATGCTGTATTGAGATGGGAGATGTAGGAGATCAAGATTCATCTCCATGCAGCATCCCATTCATCTCCCAGCATCCTAACATATGAATTTCTTAGAATTTATGAAAAATCGACTAAGTCCGAGATACCTTTAAGTAGGGATGCTGTATTAAGATGGGAGATGAAGAAGATCTAGATTCATCTCCATGCAGCATCCCATTCATCTCCCAGCATCCTAACATATGAATTTCTTAGAATTTATGAAAAATCGACTAAGTCCGAGATGCCTTTAATTAGGGATGCTGTATTGAGATGGGAGATGAAGAAGATCAAGATTCATCTCCATGCAGCATCCCATTCATCTCGCAGCATCTTAACATATGTTTTTCTTAGATTTTATGAAAAATCTGCTAAGTCCGAGATGCCTTTAAGTAGGGATGCTGTATTCAGATGGGAGATGGAGAAGATCAAGATTCATCTCAATGCAGCATCCCATACATCTCCCAGCATCCTAACATATGTTTTTCTTAGATTTTATGAAAAATCGACTAAGTCCGAGATGCCTTTAATTAGGGATGCTGTATTGAGATGGGAGATGTAGGAGATCAAGATTCATCTCCATGCAGCATCCCATTCATCTCGCAGCATCCTAACATATGAATTTCTATGAATTTATGAAAAATCGACTAAGTCCGAGATGCCTTTAAGTAGGGATGCTGTATTGAGATGGGAGATGTAGGAGATCAAGATTCATCTCCATGCAGCATCCCATTCATCTCCCAGCATCCTAACATATGAATTTCTTAGAATTTATGAAAAATCGACTAAGTCCGAGATGCCTTTAATTAGGGATGCTGTATTGAGATGAGAGATGAAGGAGATCAAGATTCATCTCCATGCAGCATCCCATTCATCTCGCAGCATCCTAACATATGAATTTCTATGAATTTATGAAAAATCGACTAAGTCCGAGATGCCTTTAAGTAGGGATGCTGTATTAAGATGGGAGATGAAGAAGATCAAGATTCATCTCCATGCAGCATCCCATTCATCTCCCAGCATCCTAACATATGAATTTCTTAGAATTTATGAAAAATCGACTAAGTGCGAGATGGCTTTAAGTAGGGATGCTGTATTAAGATGGGAGATGAAGAAGATCAAGATTCATCTCCATGCAGCATCCCATTCATCTCGCAGCATCCTAACATATGTTTTTCTTAGAATTTATGAAAAATCGACTAAGTCCGAGATGCCTTTAAGTAGGGATGCTGTATTAAGATGGGAGATGAAGAAGATCAAGATTCATCTCCATGCAGCATCCCATTCATCTCGCAGCATCCTAACATATGTTTTTCTTAGAATTTATGAATAATCGACTAAGTCCGAGATGCCTTTAAGTAGGGATGCTGTATTGAGATGGGAGATGTAGGAGATCAAGATTCATCTCCATGCAGCATCCCATTCATCTCGCAGCATCCTAACATATGTTTTTCTTAGAATTTATGAAAAATCGACTAAGTCTGAGATGCCTTTAAGTAGGGATGCTGTATTAAGACGGGAGATGAAGAAGATCAAGATTCATCTCCATGCAGCATCCCATTCATCTCCCAGCATCCTAACATATGAATTTCTTAGAATTTATGAAAAATCGACTAAGTCCGAGATGCCTTTAATTAGGGATGCTGTATTGAGATGGGAGATGAAGAAGATCAAGATTCATCTCCATGCAGCATACCATTCATCTCCCAGCATCCTAACATATGAATTTCTTAGAATTTATGAAAAATCGACTAAGTCCGAGATGCCTTTAAGTAGGGATGCTGTATTGAGATGGGAGATGTAGGAGATCAAGATTCATCTCCATGCAGCATCCCATTCATCTCCCAGCATCCTAACATATGAATTTCTTAGAATTTATGAAAAATCGACTAAGTCCGAGATACCTTTAAGTAGGGATGCTGTATTAAGATGGGAGATGAAGAAGATCAAGATTCATCTCCATGCAGCATCCCATTCATCTCGCAGCATCCTAACATATGTTTTTCTTAGAATTTATGAAAAATCGACTAAGTCCGAGATGCATTTAAGTAGGGATGCTGTATTAAGATGGGAGATGAAGTAGATCAAGATTCATCTCCATGCAGCATCCCATCCATCTCGCAGCATCCTAACATATGAATTTCTATGAATTTATGAAAATCCCATTCACCCCTAACATATGTTTTTCTTAGAATTTATGAAAAATCGACTTAGTCCGAGATGCCTTTAAGTAGGGATGCTGTATTAAGATGGGAGATGAAGAAGATCAAGATTCATCTCCATGCAGCATCCAATTCATCTCCCAGCATCCTAACATATGTTTTTCTTAGAATTTATGAAAAATTGACTAAGACCGAGATGGCTTTAAGTAGGGATGCTGTGTTGGGATGGGAGATGTAGGAGATCAAGATTCATCTCCATGCAGCATCCCATTCATCTCGCAGCATCCTTACATATGAATTTCTTAGAATTTATGAAAAATCGACTAAGTCCGAGATGCCTTTAAGTAGGGATGCTGTATTGAGATGGGAGATGTAAGAGATCAAGATTCATCTCCATGCAGCATCCCATTCATCTCGCATCATCCTTACATATGTTTTTCTTAGAACCTATGAAAAATCGACTAAGTCCGAGATGCCTTTAAGTTGGGATGCTGTATTGAGAGGGGAGATGGAGAAGATCAAGATTCATCTCCATGCAGCATCCCATTCATCTCGCAGCATCCTAACATATGAATTTCTTAGAATTTATGAAAAATCGACTAAGTGCGAGATGGCTTTAAGTAGGGATGCTGTATTAAGATGGGAGATGAAGAAGATCAAGATTCATCTCAATGCAGCATCCCATTCATCTCGCAGCATCCTAACATATGTTTTTCTTAGAATTTATGAAAAATCGACTAAGTCCGAGATGCCTTTAAGTAGGGATGCTGTATTAAGATGGGAGATGAAGAAGATCAAGATTCATCTCCATGCAGCATCCCATTCATCTCGCAGCATCCTAACATATGTTTTTCTTAGAATTTATGAATAATCGACTAAGTCCGAGATGCCTTTAAGTAGGGATGCTGTATTGAGATGGGAGATGTAGGAGATCAAGATTCATCTCCATGCAGCATCCCATTCATCTCGCAGCATCCTAACATATGTTTTTCTTAGAATTTATGAAAAATCGACTAAGTCTGAGATGCCTTTAAGTAGGGATGCTGTATTAAGACGGGAGATGAAGAAGATCAAGATTCATCTCCATGCAGCATCCCATTCATCTCCTAGCATCCTAACATATGTTTTTCTTAGAATTTATGAAAAATCGACTAAGTCCGAGATGCTTTTAAGTAGGGATGCTGTATTAAGATGGGAGATGAGGAAGATCAAGATTCATCTCCATGCAGCATCCCATTCATCTCGCAGCATCCTAACATATGTTTTTCTTAGAATTTATGAAAAATAGACTAAGTCCGAGATGCCTTTAAGTAGGGATGCTGTATTGAGATGGGAGATGTAGGAGATCAAGATTCATCTCCATGCAGCATCCCATTCATCTCCCAGCATCCTAACATATGAATTTCTTAGAATTTATGAAAAATCGACTAAGTCCGAGATGCCTTTAAGTAGGGAAGCTGTATTAAGATGGGAGATGAAGAAGATCAAGATTCATCTCCATGCAGCATCCCATTCATCTCGCAGCATCCTAACATATGACTTTCTTAGAATTTATGAAAAATCGACTAAGTCCGAGATGCCTTTTAGTAGGGATGCTGTTTTGAGATGGGAGATGTAGGAGATCAAGATTCATCTCCATGCAGCATCCCATTGATCTCGCAGCATCCTAACATATGTTTTTCTTAGAATTTATGAAAAATCGACTAAGTCCGAGATGCCTTTAAGTAGGGATGCTGTATTAAGATGGGAGATGAATAAGATCAAGATTTATCTCCATGCAGCATCCCATTCATCTCCCAGCATCCTAACATATGAATTTCTTAGAATTTATGAAAAATGGACTAAGTCCGAGATGCCTTTAAGTAGGTATGCTGTATTAAGATGGGAGATGTAGAAGATCAAGATTCATCTCCATGCAGCATCCCATTCATCTCGCAGCATCCTAACATATGAATTTCTTAGAATTTATGAAAAATCGACTAAGTCCGAGATGCCTTTAATTAGGGATGCTGTATTGAGATGAGAGATGAAGGAGATCAAGATTCATCTCCATGCAGCATCCCATTCATCTCGCAGCATCCTAACATATGAATTTCTATGAATTTATGAAAAATCGACTAAGTCCGAGATGCCTTTAAGTAGGGATGCTGTATTGAGATGGGAGATGTAGGAGATCAAGATTCATCTCCATGCAGCATCCCATTCATCTCCCAGCATCCTAACATATGAATTTCTTAGAATTTATGAAAAATCGACTAAGTCCGAGATACCTTTAAGTAGGGATGCTGTATTAAGATGGGAGATGAAGAAGATCTAGATTCATCTCCATGCAGCATCCCATTCATCTCCCAGCATCCTAACATATGAATTTCTTAGAATTTATGAAAAATCGACTAAGTCCGAGATACCTTTAAGTAGGGATGCTGTATTAAGATGGGAGATGAAGAAGATCAAGATTCATCTCCATGCAGCATCCCATTCATCTCCCAGCATCCTAACATATGAATTTCTTAGAATTTATGAAAAATCGACTAAGTCCGAGATGCCTTTAATTAGGGATGCTGTATTGAGATGGGAGATGAAGAAGATCAAGATTCATCTCCATGCAGCATCCCATTCATCTCGCAGCATCTTAACATATGTTTTTCTTAGATTTTATGAAAAATCTGCTAAGTCCGAGATGCCTTTAAGTAGGGATGCTGTATTCAGATGGGAGATGGAGAAGATCAAGATTCATCTCAATGCAGCATCCCATTCATCTCCCAGCATCCTAACATATGAATTTCTTAGAATTTATGAAAAATCGACTAAGTCCGAGATGCCTTTAATTAGGGATGCTGTATTGAGATGGGAGATGTAGGAGATCAAGATTCATCTCCATGCAGCATCCCATTCATCTCGCAGCATCCTAACATATGAATTTCTATGAATTTATGAAAAATCGACTAAGTCCGAGATGCCTTTAAGTAGGGATGCTGTATTGAGATGGGAGATGTAGGAGATCAAGATTCATCTCCATGCAGCATCCCATTCATCTCCCAGCATCCTAACATATGAATTTCTTAGAATTTATGAAAAATCGACTAAGTCCGAGATGCCTTTAATTAGGGATGCTGTATTGAGATGAGAGATGAAGGAGATCAAGATTCATCTCCATGCAGCATCCCATTCATCTCGCAGCATCCTAACATATGAATTTCTATGAATTTATGAAAAATCGACTAAGTCCGAGATGCCTTTAAGTAGGGATGCTGTATTGAGATGGGAGATGTAGGAGATCAAGATTCATCTCCATGCAGCATCCCATTCATCTCGCAGCATCCTAACATATGAATTTCTATGAATTTATGAAAAATCGACTAAGTCCGAGATGCCTTTAAGTAGGGATGCTGTATTGAGATGGGAGATGTAGGAGATCAAGATTCATCTCCATGCAGCATCCCATTCATCTCCCAGCATCCTAACATATGAATTTCTTAGAATTTATGAAAAATCGACTAAGTCCGAGATACCTTTAAGTAGGGATGCTGTATTAAGATGGGAGATGAAGAAGATCTAGATTCATCTCCATGCAGCATCCCATTCATCTCCCAGCATCCTAACATATGAATTTCTTAGAATTTATGAAAAATCGACTAAGTCCGAGATGCCTTTAATTAGGGATGCTGTATTGAGATGGGAGATGAAGAAGATCAAGATTCATCTCCATGCAGCATCCCATTCATCTCGCAGCATCTTAACATATGTTTTTCTTAGATTTTATGAAAAATCTGCTAAGTCCGAGATGCCTTTAAGTAGGGATGCTGTATTCAGATGGGAGATGGAGAAGATCAAGATTCATCTCAATGCAGCATCCCATTCATCTCCCAGCATCCTAACATATGAATTTCTTAGAATTTATGAAAAATCGACTAAGTCCGAGATGCCTTTAATTAGGGATGCTGTATTGAGATGGGAGATGTAGGAGATCAAGATTCATCTCCATGCAGCATCCCATTCATCTCGCAGCATCCTAACATATGAATTTCTATGAATTTATGAAAAATCGACTAAGTCCGAGATGCCTTTAAGTAGGGATGCTGTATTGAGATGGGAGATGTAGGAGATCAAGATTCATCTCCATGCAGCATCCCATTCATCTCCCAGCATCCTAACATATGAATTTCTTAGAATTTATGAAAAATCGACTAAGTCCGAGATACCTTTAAGTAGGGATGCTGTATTAAGATGGGAGATGAAGAAGATCTAGATTCATCTCCATGCAGCATCCCATTCATCTCCCAGCATCCTAACATATGAATTTCTATGAATTTATGAAAAATCGACTAAGTCCGAGATGCCTTTAAGTAGGGATGCTGTATTGAGATGGGAGATGTAGGAGATCAAGATTCATCTCCATGCAGCATACCATTCATCTCCCAGCATCCTAACATATGAATTTCTTAGAATTTATGAAAAATCGACTAAGTCCGAGATGCCTTTAAGTAGGGATGCTGTATTAAGATGGGAGATGAAGAAGATCAAGATTCATCTCCATGCAGCATCCCATTCATCTCGCAGCATCCTAACATATGTTTTTCTTAGAATTTATGAAAAATCGACTAAGTCCGAGATGCATTTAAGTAGGGATGCTGTATTAAGATGGGAGATGAAGTAGATCAAGATTCATCTCCATGCAGCATCCCATCCATCTCGCAGCATCCTAACATATGAATTTCTATGAATTTATGAAAATCCCATTCACCCCTAACATATGTTTTTCTTAGAATTTATGAAAAATCGACTTAGTCCGAGATGCCTTTAAGTAGGGATGCTGTATTAAGATGGGAGATGAAGAAGATCAAGATTCATCTCCATGCAGCATCCAATTCATCTCCCAGCATCCTAACATATGTTTTTCTTAGAATTTATGAAAAATCAACTTAGTCCGAGATGTCGTCAAGTAGGGATGCTGTATTGAGATGGGAGATGAAGAAGATCAAGATTTATCTCCATGCAGCATCTCATTCCTCTCGCAGCATCCTAACATATGTTTTTCTTAGAATTTATGAAAAATCGACTTAGTCCGAGATGCCTTTAAGTAGGGATGCTGTATTAAGATGGGAGATGTAGAAGATCAAGATTCATCTCCATGCAGCATCCCATTCATCTCGCTGCATCCTAACATATGTTTTCCTTAGAATTTATGAAAAATCGACTAAGTCCGAGATGGCTTTAAGTAGGGATGCTGTATTGAGATGGGAGATGAAGAAGATCAAGATACATCTCCATGCAGCATCCCATTCATCTCGCAGCATCCTAACATATGAATTTCTTAGAATTTATGAAAAATCGACTAAATCCGAGATGCCTTTAAGAAGGGATGCTGTATTGAGATGGGAGATGAAGAAGATCAAGATTAATCTCCATGCAGCATCTCATTCCTCTCGCAGCATCCTAACATATGTTTTACTTAGAATTTATGAAAAATCGACTAAGTCCGAGATGCCTTTAAGTAGGGATGCTGTATTGAGATGGGAGATGAAGAAGATCAAGATTCATCTCCATGCAGCATCCCATTCATCTCGCTGCATCCAAACATATGTTTTTCTAAGAATTTATGGAAAATCGACTTAGTCCGAGATGCCTTTAAGTAGGGATGCTGTATTAAGATGGGAGATGAAGAAGATCAAGATTCATCTCCATGCAGCATCCCATGCATCTCCCAGCATCCTAACATATGTTTTTCTTAGAATTTATTAAAAATCGACTAAGTCCGAGATGACTTTAAGTAGGGATGCTGTATTGAGATGGGAGATGAAGAAGATCAAGATACATCTAAATGCAGCATCCCATTCATCTCGCAGCATCCTAACATATGAATTTCTTAGAATTTATGAAAAATCGACTAAGTCCGAGATGCCTTTAAGAAGGGATGCTGTATTGAGATGGGAGATGAAGAAGATCAAGATTAATCTCCATGCAGCATCTCATTCCTCTCGCAGCATCCTAACATATGTTTTACTTAGAATTTATGAAAAATCGACTAAGTCCGAGATGCCTTTAAGTAGGGATGCTGTATTGAGATGGGAGATGAAGAAGATCAAGATTCATCTCCATGCAGCATCCCATTCATCTCGCTGCATCCAAACATATGTTTTTCTAAGAATTTATGGAAAATCGACTAAGTCCGAGATGCCTTTAAGTAGGGATGCTGTATTAAGATGGGAGATGAAGAAGATCAAGATTCATCTCCATGCAGCATCCCATGCATCTCCCAGCATCCTAACATATGTTTTTCTTAGAATTTATTAAAAATCGACTAAGTCCGAGAGGCCTTTAAGTAGGGATGCTGTATTAAGACGGGAGATGAAGAAGATCAAGATATATCTCCATGCAGCATCCCATTCATCTCGCAGCATCCTAACATATGAATTTCTAAGAATTTATGAACAATCGACTAAGTCCGAGATGCCTTTAAGTAGGGATGCTGTATTAAGATGGGAGATGAAGAAGATCAAGATTCATCTCCATGCAGCATCCCATTCATCTCGCAGCATCCTAACATATGTTTTTCTTAGAATTTATAAAAAATCGACTAAGTCCGAGATGCCTTTAAGAAAGGATGCTGTATTCAGATGGGAGATGAAGAAGATCAAGATTCATCTCCATGCAGCATCCCATTCATCTCGCAGCATCCTAGCATATGAATTTTTTAGAATTTATGAAAAATCGACTAAGTCCGAGATGCCTTTAAGTAGGGATGCTGTATTGAGATGGGAGATGGAGAAGATCAAGATTCATCTCCCTGCAGCATCCCATTCATCTCGCAGTATCCTAACATATGAATTTCTAAGAATTTATGAACAATCGACTAAGTCCGAGATGCCTTTAAGAAGGGATGCTGTATTGAGATGGGAGATGAAGAAGATCAAGATACATCTCCATGCAGCATCCCATTCATCTCCCAGCATCCTAACATATGAATTTCTTAGAATTTATGAAAAATCGACTAAGTCCGAGATACCTTTAAGTAGGGATGCTGTATTAAGATGGGAGATGAAGAAGATCTAGATTCATCTCCATGCAGCATCCCATTCATCTCCCAGCATCCTAACATATGAATTTCTTAGAATTTATGAAAAATCGACTAAGTCCGAGATGCCTTTAATTAGGGATGCTGTATTGAGATGGGAGATGAAGAAGATCAAGATTCATCTCCATGCAGCATCCCATTCATCTCGCAGCATCTTAACATATGTTTTTCTTAGATTTTATGAAAAATCTGCTAAGTCCGAGATGCCTTTAAGTAGGGATGCTGTATTCAGATGGGAGATGAAGAAGATCAAGATTCATCTCCATGCAGCATCCCATTCATCTCGCAGCATCTTAACATATGTTTTTCTTAGATTTTATGAAAAATCTGCTAAGTCCGAGATGCCTTTAAGTAGGGATGCTGTATTCAGATGGGAGATGGAGAAGATCAAGATTCATCTCAATGCAGCATCCCATTCATCTCCCAGCATCCTAACATATGAATTTCTTAGAATTTATGAAAAATCGACTAAGTCCGAGATGCCTTTAATTAGGGATGCTGTATTGAGATGGGAGATGTAGGAGATCAAGATTCATCTCCATGCAGCATCCCATTCATCTCGCAGCATCCTAACATATGAATTTCTATGAATTTATGAAAAATCGACTAAGTCCGAGATGCCTTTAAGTAGGGATGCTGTATTGAGATGGGAGATGTAGGAGATCAAGATTCATCTCCATGCAGCATCCCATTCATCTCCCAGCATCCTAACATATGAATTTCTTAGAATTTATGAAAAATCGACTAAGTCCGAGATGCCTTTAATTAGGGATGCTGTATTGAGATGAGAGATGAAGGAGATCAAGATTCATCTCCATGCAGCATCCCATTCATCTCGCAGCATCCTAACATATGAATTTCTATGAATTTATGAAAAATCGACTAAGTCCGAGATGCCTTTAAGTAGGGATGCTGTATTGAGATGGGAGATGTAGGAGATCAAGATTCATCTCCATGCAGCATCCCATTCATCTCGCAGCATCCTAACATATGAATTTCTATGAATTTATGAAAAATCGACTAAGTCCGAGATGCCTTTAAGTAGGGATGCTGTATTGAGATGGGAGATGTAGGAGATCAAGATTCATCTCCATGCAGCATCCCATTCATCTCCCAGCATCCTAACATATGAATTTCTTAGAATTTATGAAAAATCGACTAAGTCCGAGATACCTTTAAGTAGGGATGCTGTATTAAGATGGGAGATGAAGAAGATCTAGATTCATCTCCATGCAGCATCCCATTCATCTCCCAGCATCCTAACATATGAATTTCTTAGAATTTATGAAAAATCGACTAAGTCCGAGATGCCTTTAATTAGGGATGCTGTATTGAGATGGGAGATGAAGAAGATCAAGATTCATCTCCATGCAGCATCCCATTCATCTCGCAGCATCTTAACATATGTTTTTCTTAGATTTTATGAAAAATCTGCTAAGTCCGAGATGCCTTTAAGTAGGGATGCTGTATTCAGATGGGAGATGGAGAAGATCAAGATTCATCTCAATGCAGCATCCCATTCATCTCCCAGCATCCTAACATATGAATTTCTTAGAATTTATGAAAAATCGACTAAGTCCGAGATGCCTTTAATTAGGGATGCTGTATTGAGATGGGAGATGTAGGAGATCAAGATTCATCTCCATGCAGCATCCCATTCATCTCGCAGCATCCTAACATATGAATTTCTATGAATTTATGAAAAATCGACTAAGTCCGAGATGCCTTTAAGTAGGGATGCTGTATTGAGATGGGAGATGTAGGAGATCAAGATTCATCTCCATGCAGCATCCCATTCATCTCCCAGCATCCTAACATATGAATTTCTTAGAATTTATGAAAAATCGACTAAGTCCGAGATGCCTTTAATTAGGGATGCTGTATTGAGATGAGAGATGAAGGAGATCAAGATTCATCTCCATGCAGCATCCCATTCATCTAGCAGCATCCTAACATATGAATTTCTATGAATTTATGAAAAATCGACTAAGTCCGAGATGCCTTTAAGTAGGGATGCTGTATTAAGATGGGAGATGAAGAAGATCAAGATTCATCTCCATGCAGCATCCCATTCATCTCCCAGCATCCTAACATATGAATTTCTTAGAATTTATGAAAAATCGACTAAGTGCGAGATGGCTTTAAGTAGGGATGCTGTATTAAGATGGGAGATGAAGAAGATCAAGATTCATCTCCATGCAGCATCCCATTCATCTCGCAGCATCCTAACATATGTTTTTCTTAGAATTTATGAAAAATCGACTAAGTCCGAGATGCCTTTAAGTAGGGATGCTGTATTAAGATGGGAGATGAAGAAGATCAAGATTCATCTCCATGCAGCATCCCATTCATCTCGCAGCATCCTAACATATGTTTTTCTTAGAATTTATGAATAATCGACTAAGTCCGAGATGCCTTTAAGTAGGGATGCTGTATTGAGATGGGAGATGTAGGAGATCAAGATTCATCTCCATGCAGCATCCCATTCATCTCGCAGCATCCTAACATATGTTTTTCTTAGAATTTATGAAAAATCGACTAAGTCTGAGATGCCTTTAAGTAGGGATGCTGTATTAAGACGGGAGATGAAGAAGATCAAGATTCATCTCCATGCAGCATCCCATTCATCTCCCAGCATCCTAACATATGAATTTCTTAGAATTTATGAAAAATCGACTAAGTCCGAGATGCCTTTAATTAGGGATGCTGTATTGAGATGGGAGATGAAGAAGATCAAGATTCATCTCCATGCAGCATACCATTCATCTCCCAGCATCCTAACATATGAATTTCTTAGAATTTATGAAAAATCGACTAAGTCCGAGATGCCTTTAAGTAGGGATGCTGTATTGAGATGGGAGATGTAGGAGATCAAGATTCATCTCCATGCAGCATCCCATTCATCTCCCAGCATCCTAACATATGAATTTCTTAGAATTTATGAAAAATCGACTAAGTCCGAGATACCTTTAAGTAGGGATGCTGTATTAAGATGGGAGATGAAGAAGATCAAGATTCATCTCCATGCAGCATCCCATTCATCTCGCAGCATCCTAACATATGTTTTTCTTAGAATTTATTAAAAATCGACTAAGTCCGAGATGCATTTAAGTAGGGATGCTGTATTAAGATGGGAGATGAAGTAGATCAAGATTCATCTCCATGCAGCATCCCATCCATCTCGCAGCATCCTAACATATGAATTTCTATGAATTTATGAAAATCCCATTCACCCCTAACATATGTTTTTCTTAGAATTTATGAAAAATCGACTTAGTCCGAGATGCCTTTAAGTAGGGATGCTGTATTAAGATGGGAGATGAAGAAGATCAAGATTCATCTCCATGCAGCATCCAATTCATCTCCCAGCATCCTAACATATGTTTTTCTTAGAATTTATGAAAAATCGACTAAGTCCGAGATGCCTTTAAGTAGGGATGCTGTATTAAGATGGGAGATGAAGAAGATCAAGATTCATCTCCATGCAGCATCCCATTCATCTCCCAGCATCCTAACATATGAATTTCTTAGAATTTATGAAAAATCGACTAAGTGCGAGATGGCTTTAAGTAGGGATGCTGTATTAAGATGGGAGATGAAGAAGATCAAGATTCATCTCCATGCAGCATCCCATTCATCTCGCAGCATCCTAACATATGTTTTTCTTAGAATTTATGAAAAATCGACTAAGTCCGAGATGCCTTTAAGTAGGGATGCTGTATTAAGATGGGAGATGAAGAAGATCAAGATTCATCTCCATGCAGCATCCCATTCATCTCGCAGCATCCTAACATATGTTTTTCTTAGAATTTATGAATAATCGACTAAGTCCGAGATGCCTTTAAGTAGGGATGCTGTATTGAGATGGGAGATGTAGGAGATCAAGATTCATCTTCATGCAGCATCCCATTCATCTCGCAGCATCCTAACATATGAATTTCTAAGAATTTATGAAAAATCGACTAAGTCCGAGATGCCTTTAAGTAGGGATGCTGTATTAAGATGGGAGATGAAGAAGATCAAGATTCATCTCCATGCAGCATATCATTCATCTCGCAGCATCCTAACATATGAATTTCTATGAATTCATGAAAAATCGACTAAGTCCGAGATGCCTTTAAGTAGGGATGCTGTGTTAAGACCGGAGATGAAGAAGATCAAGATTCATCTCCATGCAGCATCCCATTCATCTCGCAGCATCCTAACATATGTTTTTCTTAGAATTTATGAAAAATCGACTAAGTCCGAGATGCCATCAAGTAGGGATGCTGTATTAAGATGGGAGATGAAGAACATCAAGATTCATCTCCATGCAGCATCCCATTCAACTCGCAGCATCCTAACATATGTTTTTCTGAGAATTTATGAAAAATCGACTAAGTCCGAGATGGCTTTAAGTAGGGATGCTGTATTGAGATGGGAGATGAAGAAGATCAAGATTCATCTCCATGCAGCATCCCATTTATCTCGCAGCATCCTAACATATGAATTTCTATGAATTTATGAAAAATCGACTAAGTCCGAGATGCCTTTAAGTAGGGATGCTGTATTGAGATGGGAGATGAAGAAGATCAAGATTTATCTCCATGCAGCATCCCATTCATCTCGCAGCATCCTAACATATGTTTTTCTTAGAATTTATGAAAAATCGACTAAGTCCGAGATGCCTTTAAATAGGGATGCTGTATTAAGATGGGAGATTTAGAAGATCAAGATTCATCTCAATGCAGCATCCCATTCATCTCGCAGCATCCTAACATATGTTTTTCTTAGAATTTATGAAAAATCGACTAAGTCCGAGATGCCTTTAAATAGGGATGCTGTATTAAGATGGGAGATTTAGAAGATCAAGATTCATCTCCATGCAGCATCTCATTCATCTCGCAGCATCCTAACATATGAATTTCTATGAATTTATGAAAAATCGACTAAGTCCGAGATGCCTTTAAGTAGGGATGCTGTATTGAGATGGGAGATGAAGAAGATCAAGATTCATCTCCATGCAGCATCCCATTCATCTCCAAGCATCCTAACATATGTTTTTCTAAGAATTTATGAAAAATCGACTGAGTCCGAGATGCCTTTAAGTAGGGATGCTGTATTGAGATGGGAGATGTAGGAGATCAAGTTTCATCTCCATGCAGCATCCCATTCATCTCCCAGCATCCTTACATATGAATTTCTTAGAATTTATGAAAAATCGACTAAGTCCGAGATGCCTCTAAGTAGGGATGCTGTATTAAGATGGGAGATGAAGAAGATCAAGATTCATCTCCATGCAGCATCCCATTCATCTCCCAGCATCCTAACATATGAATTTCTTAGAATTTATGAAAAATCGACTAAGTCCGAGATGCCTCTAAGTAGGGATGCTGTATTAAGATGGGAGATGAAGAAGATCAAGATTCATCTCCATGCAGCATCCCATTCATCTCGCAGCATCCTAACATATGTTTTTCTTAGAATTTATGAAAAATCGACTAAGTCCGAGATGCCTTTAAGTAGGGATGCTGTATTAAGACGGGAGATGAAGAAGATCAAGATTCATCTCCATGCAGCATCCCATTCATCTCGCAGCATCCTAACATATGTTTTTCTTAGAATTTATGAAAAATCGACTAAGTCCGAGATGCCTCTAAGTAGGGATGCTGTATTAAGATGGGAGATGAAGAAGATCAAGATTCATCTCCATGCAGCATCCCATTCATCTCCCAGCATCCTAACATATGAATTTCTTAGAATTTATGAAAAATCGACTAAGTCCGAGATGCCTCTAAGTAGGGATGCTGTATTGAGATGGGAGATGAAGAAGATCAAGATTCATCTCCATGCAGCATCCCATTCATCTCCCAGCATCCTAACATATGAATTTCTATGAATTTATGAAAAATCGACTAAGTCCGAGATGGCTTTAAGTAGGGATGCTGTATTGAGATGGGAGATGTAGGAGATCAAGATTCATCTCCATGCAGCATCCCATTCATCTCCCAGCATCCTAACATATGAATTTCTTAGAATTTATGAAAAATCGACTAAGTCCGAGATGCCTTTAAGTAGGGATGCTGTATTAAGATGGGAGATGAAGAAGATCAAGATTCATCTCCATGCAGCATCCCATTCATCTCGCAGCATCCTAACATATGAATTTCTTAGAATTTATGAAAAATCGACTAAGTCCGAGATGCCTTTAAGTAGGGATGCTGTATTGAGATGGGAGATGTAGAAGATCAAGATTCATCTCCATGCAGCATCCCATTCATCTCGCAGCATCCTAACATATGAATTTCTAAGAATTTATGAAAAATTGACTAAGTCCGAGATGCCTTTAAGTAGGGATGCTGTATTAAAATGGGAGATGAAGAAGATCAAGATTCATCTCCATGCAGCATCCCATTCATCTCGCAGCATCCTAACATATGAATTGTTTAGAATTTATGAAAAATCGACTAAGTCCGAGATGCCTTTAGGTAGGGATGCTGTATCGAGATGGGAGATGAAGAAGATCAAGATTCATCTCCATCCAGCATCCCATTCATCTCGCAGCATCCTAACATATGAATTGTTTAGAATTTATGAAAAATCGACTAAGTCCGAGATGCCTTTAAGTAGGGATGCTGTATTGAGATGAGAGATGTAGGAGATCAAGATTCATCTCCATGCAGCATCCCATTCATCTCGCAGCATCCTAACATATGAATTTCTATGAATTTATGAAAAATCGACTTAGTCCGAGATGGCTTTAAGTAGGGATGCTGTATTGAGATGAGAGATGTAGGAGATCAAGATTCATCTCCATGCAGCATCCCATTCATCTCGCAGCATCCTAACATATGAATTTCTATGAATTTATGAAAAATCGACTAAGTCCGAGATGCCTTTAAGTAGGGATGCTGTATTAAGATGGGAGATGAAGAAGATCAAGATTCATCTCCATGCAGCATCCCATTCATCTCGCAGCATCCTAACATATGAATTTCTATGAATTTATGAAAAATCGACTAAGTCCGAGATGCCTTTAAGTAGGGATGCTGTATTGAGATGGGAGATGTAGGAGATCAAGATTCATCTCCATGCAGCATCCCATTCATCTCCCAGCATCCTAACATATGAATTTCTTAGAATTTATGAAAAATCGACTAAGTCCGAGATGGCTTTAAGTAGGGATGCTGTATTAAGATGGGAGATGTAGGAGATCATGATTCATCTCCATGCAGCATCCCAGTCATCTCCCAGCATCCTAACATATGAATTTCTTAGAATTTATGAAAAATCGACTAAGTCCGAGATGCCTTTAAGTAGGGATGCTGTATTAAGATGGGAGATGAAGAAGATCAAGATTCATCTCCATGCAGCATCCCATTCATCTCGCAGCATCCTAACATATGTTTTTCTTAGAATTTATGAAAAATCGACTAAGTCCGAGATGCATTTAAGTAGGGATGCTGTATTAAGATGGGAGATGAAGAAGATCAAGATTCATCTCCATGCAGCATCCCATTCATCTCGCAGCATCCTAACATATGAATTGTTTAGAATTTATGAAAAATCGACTAAGTCCGAGATGCCTTTAGGTAGGGATGCTGTATCGAGATGGGAGATGAAGAAGATCAAGATTCATCTCCATCCAGCATCCCATTCATCTCGCAGCATCCTAACATATGAATTGTTTAGAATTTATGAAAAATCGACTAAGTCCGAGATGCCTTTAAGTAGGGATGCTGTATTGAGATGAGAGATGTAGGAGATCAAGATTCATCTCCATGCAGCATCCCATTCATCTCGCAGCATCCTAACATATGAATTTCTATGAATTTATGAAAAATCGACTTAGTCCGAGATGGCTTTAAGTAGGGATGCTGTATTGAGATGAGAGATGTAGGAGATCAAGATCCATCTCCATGCAGCATCCCATTCATCTCGCAGCATCCTAACATATGAATTTCTATGAATTTATGAAAAATCGACTAAGTCCGAGATGCCTTCAAGTAGGGATGCTGTATTAAGATGGGAGATGAAGAAGATCAAGATTCATCTCCATGCAGCATCCCATTCATCTCCCAGCATCCTAACATATGAATTTCTATGAATTTATGAAAAATCGACTAAGTCCGAGATGCCTTTAAGTAGGGATGCTGTATTGAGATGAGAGATGTAGGAGATCAAGATTCATCTCCATGCAGCATCCCATTCATCTCGCAGCATCCTAACATATGAATTACTATGAATTTATGAAAAATCGACTAAGTCCGAGATGGCTTTAAGTAGGGATGCTGTATTGAGATGAGAGATGTAGGAGATCAAGATTCATCTCCATGCAGCATCCCATTCATCTCCCAGCATCCTAACATATGAATTTCTTAGAATTTATGAAAAATCGACTAAGTCCGAGATGCCTTTAAGTAGGGATGCTGTATTAAGATGGGAGATGAGGAAAATCAAGATTCATCTCCATGCAGCATCCCATTCATCTCGCAGCATCCTAACATATGAATTTCTTAGAATTTATGAAAAATCGACTAAGTCCGAGATGCCTTTAAGTAGGGATGCTGTATTGAGATGGGAGATGTAGAAGATCAAGATTCATCTCCATGCAGCATCCCATTCATCTCGCAGCATCCTAACATATGAATTTCTAAGAATTTATGAAAAATTGACTAAGTCCGAGATGCCTTTAAGTAGGGATGCTGTATTAAAATGGGAGATGAAGAAGATCAAGATTCATCTCCATGCAGCATCCCATTCATCTCGCAGCATCCTAACATATGAATTGTTTAGAATTTATGAAAAATCGACTAAGTCCGAGATGCCTTTAAGTAGGGATGCTGTATCGAGATGGGAGATGAAGAAGATCAAGATTCATCTCCATGCAGCATCCCATTCATCTCGCAGCATCCTAACATATGAATTTCTTAGAATTTATGAAAAATCGACTAAGTCCGAGATGCCTTTAAGTAGGGATGCTGTATCGAGATGGGAGGTGACGAAGATCAAGATTCATCTCCATGCAGCATCCCATTCATCTCCCAGCATCCTAACATATGAATTTCTTAGAATTTATGAAAAATCGACTAAGTCCCAGATGCCTTTAAGTAGGGATGCTGTATTAGGATGGGAGATGAAGAAGATCAAGATTCATCTCCATGCAGCATCCCATTCATCTCGCAGCATCCTAACATATGAATTTCTTAGAATTTATGAAAAATCGACTAAGTCCGAGATGGCTTGAGGTAGGGATGCTGTATTAAGATGGGAGATGAAGAAGATCAAGATTCATCTCCATGCAGCATCCCATTCATCTCGCAGCATCCTAACATATGAATTTCTTAGAATTTATGAAAAATCGACTAAGTCCGAGATGGCTTGAGGTAGGGATGCTGTATTGAGATGAGAGATGTAGGAGATCAAGATTCATCTCCATGCAGCATCCCATTCATCTCGCAGCATCCTTACATATGAATTTCTATGAATTTATGAAAATTCGACTAAGTCCGAGATGGCTTTAAGTAGGGATGCTGTATTGAGATGGGAGATGTAGGAGATCAAAATTCATCTCCATGCAGCATCCCATTCATCTCCCAGCATCCTAACATATGAATTTCTTAGAATTTATGAAAAATCGACTAAGTCCGAGATGCCTTTAAGTAGGGATGCTGTATTAAGATGGGAGATGAAGAAGATCAAGATTCATCTCCATGCAGCATCCCATTCATCTCGCAGCATCCTAACATATGAATTTCTATGAATTTATGAAAAATCGACTAAGTCCGAGATGCCTTTAAGTAGGGATGCTGTATTGAGATGAGAGATGTAGGAGATCAAGATTCATCTCCATGCAGCATCCCATTCATCTCGCAGCATCCTTACATATGAATTTCTATGAATTTATGAAAAATCGACTAAGTCCGAGATGGCTTTAAGTAGGGATGCTGTATTGAGATGAGAGATGAAGGAGATCAAGATTCATCTCCATGCAGCATCCCATTCATCTCGCAGCATCCTAACATATGAATTTCTATGAATTTATGAAAAATCGACTAAGTCCGAGATGCCTTTAAGTAGGGATGCTGTATTGAGACGGGAGATGTAGGAGATCAATATTCATCTGCATGCAGCATCCCATTCATCTCGCAGCATCCTAACATATGAATTTCTATGAATTTATGAAAAATCGACTAAGTCCGAGATGCCTTTAAGTAGGGATGCTGTATTAAGATGGGAGATGTAGGAGATCAAGATGCATCTCCATGCAGCATCCCATTCATCTCCGAGCATCCTAACATATGTTTTTCTTAGAATTTATGAAAAATCGACTAAGTCCGAGATGCCTGTAAGTAGGGATGCTGTATTAAGATGGGAGATGAAGAAGATTAAGATTCATCTCCATGCAGCATCCCATTCATCTCCCAGCATCCTAACATATGTTTTTCTTAGAATTTATGAAAAATCGACTAAGTCCGAGATGCCTTTAAGTAGGGATGCTGTATTAGGATGGGAGATGAAGAAGATCAAGATTCATCTCCATGCAGCATCCCATTCATCTCGCAGCATCCTAACATATGAATTTCTTAGAATTTATGAAAAATCGACTAAGTCCGAGATGCCTTTAAGCAGGGATGCTGTATTGAGATGAGAGATGTAGGAGATCAAGATTCATCTCTACGCAGCATCCCATTCATCTCGCAGCATCCTAACATATGAATTTCTATGAATTTTTGAAAAATCGACTAAGTCCGAGATGCCTTTAAGTAGGGATGCTGTATTGAGATGGGAGATGTAGGAGATCAAGATTCATCTCCATGCAGCATCCCATCCATCTCGCAGCATCCTAACATATGAATTTCTTAGAATTTATGAAAAATCGACTAAGACCGAGATGGCTTTAAGTAGGGATGCTGTATTAAGATGGGAGATGTAGGAGATCAAGATTCATCCCTACGCAGCATCCCATTCATCTCGCAGCATCCTAACATATGAATTTCTTAGAATTTATGAAAAATCGACTAAGTCCGAGATGCCTGTAAGCAGGGATGCTGTATTGAGATGAGAGATGTAGGAGATCAAGATTCATCTCTACGCAGCATCCCATTCATCTCCCAGCATCCTAACATATGATTTTCTTAGAATTTATGAAAAATCGACTAAGTCCGAGATGCCTTTAAGTAGGGATGCTGTATTAAGATGGGAGATGAAGAAGATCAAGATTCATCTCCATGCAGCATCCTATTCATCTCCCAGCATCCTAACATATGAATTTCTATGAATTTATGAAAAATCGACTAAGTCCGAGATGCTTTTAAGTAGGGATGCTGTATAAAGATGGGAGATGTAGGAGATCAAGATTCATCTCCATGCAGCATCCCATTCATCTCGCAGCATCCTAACATATGAATTTCTTAGAATTTATGAAATTTCGACTAAGTCCGAGATGCCTTTAAGTAGGGATGCTGTATTAAGATGGGAGATGAAGAAGATCAAGATTCAACTCCATGCAGCATCCCATTCATCTCGCAGCATCCTAACATATGTTTTTCTTAGAATTTATGAAAAATCGACTAAGTCCGAGATGCCTTTAAGTAGGGATGCTGTATTGAAATGGGAGATGTAGAAGATCAAGATTCATCTCCATGCTGCATCCCATTCATCTCGCAGCATCCTAACATATGTTTTACTTAGAAGTTATGAAAAATCGACTAAGTCTGAGATCCCTTCAAGTAGGGATGCTGTATTAAGACGGGAGATGAAGAAGATCAAGATTCATCTCCATGCAGCATCCCATTCATCTCGCAGCATCCAAACATATGTTTTTCTTAGAATTTATTAAAAATCGACTAAGTCCGAGATGCCTTTAAGTAGGGATGCTGTATTAAGATGGGAGATGAAGAAGATCAAGATGCATCTCCATGCAGCATCCCATTCATCTCGCAGCATCATAACATATGTTTTTCTTAGAATTTATGAAAAATCGACTAAGTCCGAGATGCCTTTAAGTAGGGATGCTGTATTAAGATGGGAGATAAAGAAGATCAAGAATCATCTCCATGCAGCATCCCATTCATCTCGCAGCACCCTAACATATGTTTTTCTTAGAATTTATGAAAAATTGACTAAGTCCAAGATGCCTTAAAGTAGGGATGCTGTATCAAGATGGGAGATGAAGAAGATCAAGATTTATCTCCATGCAGCATCCCATTCATCTCGCAGCATCCTAACATATGTTTTTCTTAGAATTTATGAAAAATCGACTAAGACCGAGATGCCTTTAAGTAGAGATGCTGTATTAAGATGGGAGATGAAGTAGATCAAGATTCATCTCCATGCAGCATCCCATTCATCTCGCAGCATCCTAACATATGAATTTCTATGAATTTATGAAAAATCGACTAAGTCCGAGATGCCTTTAAGTAGGGATGCTGTATTGAGATGAGAGATGTAGGAGATCAAGATTCATCTCCATGCAGCATCCCATTCATCTCGCAGCATCCTCACATATGAATTTCTATGAATTTATGAAAAATCGACTAAGTCCGAGATGCCTTTAAGTAGGGATGCTGTATTGAGATGGGAGATGTAGGAGATCAAGATTCATCTCCATGCAGCATCCCATTCATCTCGCAGCATCCTAACATATGAATTTCTATGAATTTATGAAAAATCGACTAAGTCCGAGATGCCTTTAAGTAGGGATGCTGTATTGAGATGGGAGATGTAGGAGATCAAGATTCATCTCCATGCAGCATCCCATTCATCTCCCAGCATCCTAACATATGAATTTCTTAGAATTTATGAAAAATCGACTAAGTCCGAGATGCCTTTAAGTAGGGATGCTGTATTAAGATGGGAGATGAAGAAGATCAAGCTTCATCTCCATGCAGCATCCCATTCATCTCGCAGCATCCTAACATATGAATTTCTATGAATTTATGAAAAATCGACTAAGTCCGAGATGCCTTTAAGTAGGGATGCTGTATTGAGATGGGAGATGTAGGAGATCAAGATTCATCTCCAAGCAGCATCCCATTCATCTCCCAGCATCCTAACATATGAATTTCTTAGAATTTATGAAAAATCGACTAAGTCTGAGATGCCTTTTAGTAGGGATGCTGTATTAAGATGGGAGATGAAGAAGATCAAGATTCATCTCCATGCAGCATCCCATTCATCTCCCAGCATCCTAACATATGAATTTCTTAGAATTTATAAAAAATCGACTAAGTCCGAGATGCCTTTAAGTAGGGATGCTGTATTGAGATGAGAGATGAAGAAGATCAAGATTCATCTCCATGCAGCATCCCATTCATCTCGCAGCATCCTAACATATGTTTTTCTTAGAATTTATGAAAAATCGACTAAGTCCGAGATGCCTTTAAGTAGGGATGCTGTATTAAGAAAGGAGATGAAGAAGATCAAGATTCATCTCCATGCAGCATCCCATTCATCTCCCAGCATCCTAACATATGTTTTTCTTAGAATTTATGAAAAATCGACTAAGTCCGAGATGCCTTTAAGTAGGGATGCTGTATTAAGAAAGGAGATGAAGAAGATCAAGATTTATCTCCATGCAGCATCCCATTCATCTCCCAGCATCCTAACATATGAATTTCTATGAATTTATGAAAAATCGACTAAGTCCGAGATGCCTTTAAGTAGGGATGCTGTATTGAGATGAGAGATGTAGGAGATCAAGATTCATCTCCATGCAGCATCCCATTCATCTCGCAGCATCCTAACATATGAATTTCTATGAATTTATGAAAAATCGACTTAGTCCGAGATGGCTTTAAGTAGGGATGCTGTATTGAGATGAGAGATATAGGAGATCAAGATTCATCTCCATGCAGCATCCCATTCATCTCGCAGCATCTTTACATATGAATTTCTATGAATTTATGAAAAATCGACTAAGTCCGAGATGCCTTTAAGTAGGGATGCTGTATTGAGATGGGAGATGTAAAAGATCAATATTCATCTCCATGCAGCATCCCATTCATCTCGCAGCATCCTAACATATGTTTTTCTTAGAATTTATGAAAAATCGACTAAGTCCGAGATGCCTTTAAGTAGGGATGCTGTATTAAGATGGGAGATGAAGAAGATCAAGATTCATCTCACTGCAGCATCCCATTCATCTCGCAGCATCCTAACATATGTTTTTCTTAGAGTTTATGAAAAATCGACTAAGTCCGAGATGCCTTTAAGAAGGGATGCTGTATTGAGATGGGAGATGCAGATGATCAAGAGTTATCTCCATGCAGCATCCCATTCATCTCGCCGCATCCTTACATATCAATTTCTTAGAATTTATGAAAAATCGACTAAGTCCGAGATGCCTTTAAGTAGGGATGCTGTATTGAGATGGGAGATGTAGAAGATCAAGATTCATCTCCATGCAGCATCCCATTCATCTCGCAGCATCCTTACATATGAATTTCTTAGAATTTATGAAAAATCGACTAAGTCCGAGATGCCTTTAAGTAGGGATGCTGTATTGAGATGGGAGATGTAAGAGATCAAGATTCATCTCCATGCAGCATCCCATTCATCTCGCATCATCCTTACATATGTTTTTCTTAGAACCTATGAAAAATCGACTAAGTCCGAGATGCCTTTAAGTTGGGATGCTGTATTGAGAGGGGAGATGGAGAAGATCAAGATTCATCTCCATGCAGCATCCCATTCATCTCGCAGCATCCTAACATATGAATTTCTTAGAATTTATGAAAAATCGACTAAGTGCGAGATGGCTTTAAGTAGGGATGCTGTATTAAGATGGGAGATGAAGAAGATCAAGATTCATCTCAATGCAGCATCCCATTCATCTCGCAGCATCCTAACATATGTTTTTCTTAGAATTTATGAAAAATCGACTAAGTCCGAGATGCCTTTAAGTAGGGATGCTGTATTAAGATGGGAGATGAAGAAGATCAAGATTCATCTCCATGCAGCATCCCATTCATCTCGCAGCATCCTAACATATGTTTTTCTTAGAATTTATGAATAATCGACTAAGTCCGAGATGCCTTTAAGTAGGGATGCTGTATTGAGATGGGAGATGTAGGAGATCAAGATTCATCTCCATGCAGCATCCCATTCATCTCGCAGCATCCTAACATATGTTTTTCTTAGAATTTATGAAAAATCGACTAAGTCTGAGATGCCTTTAAGTAGGGATGCTGTATTAAGACGGGAGATGAAGAAGATCAAGATTCATCTCCATGCAGCATCCCATTCATCTCCTAGCATCCTAACATATGTTTTTCTTAGAATTTATGAAAAATCGACTAAGTCCGAGATGCTTTTAAGTAGGGATGCTGTATTAAGATGGGAGATGAGGAAGATCAAGATTCATCTCCATGCAGCATCCCATTCATCTCGCAGCATCCTAACATATGTTTTTCTTAGAATTTATGAAAAATAGACTAAGTCCGAGATGCCTTTAAGTAGGGATGCTGTATTGAGATGGGAGATGTAGGAGATCAAGATTCATCTCCATGCAGCATCCCATTCATCTCCCAGCATCCTTACATATGAATTTCTTAGAATTTATGAAAAATCGACTAAGTCCGAGATGCCTTTAAGTAGGGAAGCTGTATTAAGATGGGAGATGAAGAAGATCAAGATTCATCTCCATGCAGCATCCCATTCATCTCGCAGCATCCTAACATATGACTTTCTTAGAATTTATGAAAAATCGACTAAGTCCGAGATGCCTTTTAGTAGGGATGCTGTTTTGAGATGGGAGATGTAGGAGATCAAGATTCATCTCCATGCAGCATCCCATTGATCTCGCAGCATCCTAACATATGTTTTTCTTAGAATTTATGAAAAATCGACTAAGTCCGAGATGCCTTTAAGTAGGGATGCTGTATTAAGATGGGAGATGAATAAGATCAAGATTTATCTCCATGCAGCATCCCATTCATCTCCCAGCATCCTAACATATGAATTTCTTAGAATTTATGAAAAATGGACTAAGTCCGAGATGCCTTTAAGTAGGTATGCTGTATTAAGATGGGAGATGTAGAAGATCAAGATTCATCTCCATGCAGCATCCCATTCATCTCGCAGCATCCTAACATATGAATTTCTTAGAATTTATGAAAAATCGACTAAGTCCGAGATGCCTTTAATTAGGGATGCTGTATTGAGATGAGAGATGAAGGAGATCAAGATTCATCTCCATGCAGCATCCCATTCATCTCGCAGCATCCTAACATATGAATTTCTATGAATTTATGAAAAATCGACTAAGTCCGAGATGCCTTTAAGTAGGGATGCTGTATTGAGATGGGAGATGTAGGAGATCAAGATTCATCTCCATGCAGCATCCCATTCATCTCCCAGCATCCTAACATATGAATTTCTTAGAATTTATGAAAAATCGACTAAGTCCGAGATACCTTTAAGTAGGGATGCTGTATTAAGATGGGAGATGAAGAAGATCTAGATTCATCTCCATGCAGCATCCCATTCATCTCCCAGCATCCTAACATATGAATTTCTTAGAATTTATGAAAAATCGACTAAGTCCGAGATACCTTTAAGTAGGGATGCTGTATTAAGATGGGAGATGAAGAAGATCTAGATTCATCTCCATGCAGCATCCCATTCATCTCCCAGCATCCTAACATATGAATTTCTTAGAATTTATGAAAAATCGACTAAGTCCGAGATGCCTTTAATTAGGGATGCTGTATTGAGATGGGAGATGAAGAAGATCAAGATTCATCTCCATGCAGCATCCCATTCATCTCGCAGCATCTTAACATATGTTTTTCTTAGATTTTATGAAAAATCTGCTAAGTCCGAGATGCCTTTAAGTAGGGATGCTGTATTCAGATGGGAGATGGAGAAGATCAAGATTCATCTCAATGCAGCATCCCATTCATCTCCCAGCATCCTAACATATGAATTTCTTAGAATTTATGAAAAATCGACTAAGTCCGAGATGCCTTTAATTAGGGATGCTGTATTGAGATGGGAGATGTAGGAGATCAAGATTCATCTCCATGCAGCATCCCATTCATCTCGCAGCATCCTAACATATGAATTTCTATGAATTTATGAAAAATCGACTAAGTCCGAGATGCCTTTAAGTAGGGATGCTGTATTGAGATGGGAGATGTAGGAGATCAAGATTCATCTCCATGCAGCATCCCATTCATCTCCCAGCATCCTAACATATGAATTTCTTAGAATTTATGAAAAATCGACTAAGTCCGAGATGCCTTTAATTAGGGATGCTGTATGGAGATGAGAGATGAAGGAGATCAAGATTCATCTCCATGCAGCATCCCATTCATCTCGCAGCATCCTAACATATGAATTTCTATGAATTTATGAAAAATCGACTAAGTCCGAGATGCCTTTAAGTAGGGATGCTGTATTGAGATGGGAGATGTAGGAGATCAAGATTCATCTCCATGCAGCATCCCATTCATCTCGCAGCATCCTAACATATGAATTTCTATGAATTTATGAAAAATCGACTAAGTCCGAGATGCCTTTAAGTAGGGATGCTGTATTGAGATGGGAGATGTAGGAGATCAAGATTCATCTCCATGCAGCATCCCATTCATCTCCCAGCATCCTAACATATGAATTTCTTAGAATTTATGAAAAATCGACTAAGTCCGAGATACCTTTAAGTAGGGATGCTGTATTAAGATGGGAGATGAAGAAGATCTAGATTCATCTCCATGCAGCATCCCATTCATCTCCCAGCATCCTAACATATGAATTTCTTAGAATTTATGAAAAATCGACTAAGTCCGAGATGCCTTTAATTAGGGATGCTGTATTGAGATGGGAGATGAAGAAGATCAAGATTCATCTCCATGCAGCATCCCATTCATCTCGCAGCATCTTAACATATGTTTTTCTTAGATTTTATGAAAAATCTGCTAAGTCCGAGATGCCTTTAAGTAGGGATGCTGTATTCAGATGGGAGATGGAGAAGATCAAGATTCATCTCAATGCAGCATCCCATTCATCTCCCAGCATCCTAACATATGAATTTCTTAGAATTTATGAAAAATCGACTAAGTCCGAGATGCCTTTAATTAGGGATGCTGTATTGAGATGGGAGATGTAGGAGATCAAGATTCATCTCCATGCAGCATCCCATTCATCTCGCAGCATCCTAACATATGAATTTCTATGAATTTATGAAAAATCGACTAAGTCCGAGATGCCTTTAAGTAGGGATGCTGTATTGAGATGGGAGATGTAGGAGATCAAGATTCATCTCCATGCAGCATCCCATTCATCTCCCAGCATCCTAACATATGAATTTCTTAGAATTTATGAAAAATCGACTAAGTCCGAGATACCTTTAAGTAGGGATGCTGTATTAAGATGGGAGATGAAGAAGATCTAGATTCATCTCCATGCAGCATCCCATTCATCTCCCAGCATCCTAACATATGAATTTCTATGAATTTATGAAAAATCGACTAAGTCCGAGATGCCTTTAAGTAGGGATGCTGTATTGAGATGGGAGATGTAGGAGATCAAGATTCATCTCCATGCAGCATACCATTCATCTCCCAGCATCCTAACATATGAATTTCTTAGAATTTATGAAAAATCGACTAAGTCCGAGATGCCTTTAAGTAGGGATGCTGTATTAAGATGGGAGATGAAGAAGATCAAGATTCATCTCCATGCAGCATCCCATTCATCTCGCAGCATCCTAACATATGTTTTTCTTAGAATTTATGAAAAATCGACTAAGTCCGAGATGCATTTAAGTAGGGATGCTGTATTAAGATGGGAGATGAAGTAGATCAAGATTCATCTCCATGCAGCATCCCATCCATCTCGCAGCATCCTAACATATGAATTTCTATGAATTTATGAAAATCCCATTCACCCCTAACATATGTTTTTCTTAGAATTTATGAAAAATCGACTTAGTCCGAGATGCCTTTAAGTAGGGATGCTGTATTAAGATGGGAGATGAAGAAGATCAAGATTCATCTCCATGCAGCATCCAATTCATCTCCCAGCATCCTAACATATGTTTTTCTTAGAATTTATGAAAAATCAACTTAGTCCGAGATGTCGTCAAGTAGGGATGCTGTATTGAGATGGGAGATGAAGAAGATCAAGATTTATCTCCATGCAGCATCTCATTCCTCTCGCAGCATCCTAACATATGTTTTTCTTAGAATTTATGAAAAATCGACTTAGTCCGAGATGCCTTTAAGTAGGGATGCTGTATTAAGATGGGAGATGTAGAAGATCAAGATTCATCTCCATGCAGCATCCCATTCATCTCGCTGCATCCTAACATATGTTTTCCTTAGAATTTATGAAAAATCGACTAAGTCCGAGATGGCTTTAAGTAGGGATGCTGTATTGAGATGGGAGATGAAGAAGATCAAGATACATCTCCATGCAGCATCCCATTCATCTCGCAGCATCCTAACATATGAATTTCTTAGAATTTATGAAAAATCGACTAAATCCGAGATGCCTTTAAGAAGGGATGCTGTATTGAGATGGGAGATGAAGAAGATCAAGATTAATCTCCATGCAGCATCTCATTCCTCTCGCAGCATCCTAACATATGTTTTACTTAGAATTTATGAAAAATCGACTAAGTCCGAGATGCCTTTAAGTAGGGATGCTGTATTGAGATGGGAGATGAAGAAGATCAAGATTCATCTCCATGCAGCATCCCATTCATCTCGCTGCATCCAAACATATGTTTTTCTAAGAATTTATGGAAAATCGACTTAGTCCGAGATGCCTTTAAGTAGGGATGCTGTATTAAGATGGGAGATGAAGAAGATCAAGATTCATCTCCATGCAGCATCCCATGCATCTCCCAGCATCCTAACATATGTTTTTCTTAGAATTTATTAAAAATCGACTAAGTCCGAGATGACTTTAAGTAGGGATGCTGTATTGAGATGGGAGATGAAGAAGATCAAGATACATCTAAATGCAGCATCCCATTCATCTCGCAGCATCCTAACATATGAATTTCTTAGAATTTATGAAAAATCGACTAAGTCCGAGATGCCTTTAAGAAGGGATGCTGTATTGAGATGGGAGATGAAGAAGATCAAGATTAATCTCCATGCAGCATCTCATTCCTCTCGCAGCATCCTAACATATGTTTTACTTAGAATTTATGAAAAATCGACTAAGTCCGAGATGCCTTTAAGTAGGGATGCTGTATTGAGATGGGAGATGAAGAAGATCAAGATTCATCTCCATGCAGCATCCCATTCATCTCGCTGCATCCAAACATATGTTTTTCTAAGAATTTATGGAAAATCGACTAAGTCCGAGATGCCTTTAAGTAGGGATGCTGTATTAAGATGGGAGATGAAGAAGATCAAGCTTCATCTCCATGCAGCATCCCATGCATCTCCCAGCATCCTAACATATGTTTTTCTTAGAATTTATTAAAAATCGACTAAGTCCGAGAGGCCTTTAAGTAGGGATGCTGTATTAAGACGGGAGATGAAGAAGATCAAGATATATCTCCATGCAGCATCCCATTCATCTCGCAGCATCCTAACATATGAATTTCTAAGAATTTATGAACAATCGACTAAGTCCGAGATGCCTTTAAGTAGGGATGCTGTATTAAGATGGGAGATGAAGAAGATCAAGATTCATCTCCATGCAGCATCCCATTCATCTCGCAGCATCCTAACATATGTTTTTCTTAGAATTTATAAAAAATCGACTAAGTCCGAGATGCCTTTAAGCAGGGATGCTGTATTGAGATGGGAGATGAAGAAGATCAAGATTCATCTCCATGCAGCATCCCATTCATCTCGCAGCATCCTAGCATATGAATTTTTTAGAATTTATGAAAAATCGACTAAGTCCGAGATGCCTTTAAGTAGGGATGCTGTATTGAGATGGGAGATGAAGAAGATCAAGATTCATCTCCCTGCAGCATCCCATTCATCTCGCAGTATCCTAACATATGAATTTCTAAGAATTTATGAACAATCGACTAAGTCCGAGATGCCTTTAAGCAGGGATGCTGTATTGAGATGGGAGATGAAGAAGATCAAGATACATCTCCATGCAGCATCCCATTCATCTCCCAGCATCCTAACATATGAATTTCTTCGAATTTATGAAAAATCGACTAAGTCCGAGATGCCTTTAAGTAGGGATGCTGTATTAAGATGGGAGATGAAGAAGATCTAGATTCATCTCCATGCAGCATCCCATTCATCTCCCAGCATCCTAACATATGAATTTCTTAGAATTTATGAAAAATCGACTAAGTCCGAGATGCCTTTAATTAGGGATGCTGTATTGAGATGGGAGATGAAGAAGATCAAGATTCATCTCCATGCAGCATCCCATTCATCTCGCAGCATCTTAACATATGTTTTTCTTAGATTTTATGAAAAATCTGCTAAGTCCGAGATGCCTTTAAGTAGGGATGCTGTATTCAGATGGGAGATGAAGAAGATCAAGATTCATCTCCATGCAGCATCCCATTCATCTCGCAGCATCTTAACATATGTTTTTCTTAGATTTTATGAAAAATCTGCTAAGTCCGAGATGCCTTTAAGTAGGGATGCTGTATTCAGATGGGAGATGGAGAAGATCAAGATTCATCTCAATGCAGCATCCCATTCATCTCCCAGCATCCTAACATATGAATTTCTTAGAATTTATGAAAAATCGACTAAGTCCGAGATGCCTTTAATTAGGGATGCTGTATTGAGATGGGAGATGTAGGAGATCAAGATTCATCTCCATGCAGCATCCCATTCATCTCGCAGCATCCTAACATATGAATTTCTATGAATTTATGAAAAATCGACTAAGTCCGAGATGCCTTTAAGTAGGGATGCTGTATTGAGATGGGAGATGTAGGAGATCAAGATTCATCTCCATGCAGCATCCCATTCATCTCCCAGCATCCTAACATATGAATTTCTTAGAATTTATGAAAAATCGACTAAGTCCGAGATGCCTTTAATTAGGGATGCTGTATTGAGATGAGAGATGAAGGAGATCAAGATTCATCTCCATGCAGCATCCCATTCATCTCGCAGCATCCTAACATATGAATTTCTATGAATTTATGAAAAATCGACTAAGTCCGAGATGCCTTTAAGTAGGGATGCTGTATTGAGATGGGAGATGTAGGAGATCAAGATTCATCTCCATGCAGCATCCCATTCATCTCGCAGCATCCTAACATATGAATTTCTATGAATTTATGAAAAATCGACTAAGTCCGAGATGCCTTTAAGTAGGGATGCTGTATTGAGATGGGAGATGTAGGAGATCAAGATTCATCTCCATGCAGCATCCCATTCATCTCCCAGCATCCTAACATATGAATTTCTTAGAATTTATGAAAAATCGACTAAGTCCGAGATACCTTTAAGTAGGGATGCTGTATTAAGATGGGAGATGAAGAAGATCTAGATTCATCTCCATGCAGCATCCCATTCATCTCCCAGCATCCTAACATATGAATTTCTTAGAATTTATGAAAAATCGACTAAGTCCGAGATGCCTTTAATTAGGGATGCTGTATTGAGATGGGAGATGAAGAAGATCAAGATTCATCTCCATGCAGCATCCCATTCATCTCGCAGCATCTTAACATATGTTTTTCTTAGATTTTATGAAAAATCTGCTAAGTCCGAGATGCCTTTAAGTAGGGATGCTGTATTCAGATGGGAGATGGAGAAGATCAAGATTCATCTCAATGCAGCATCCCATTCATCTCCCAGCATCCTAACATATGAATTTCTTAGAATTTATGAAAAATCGACTAAGTCCGAGATGCCTTTAATTAGGGATGCTGTATTGAGATGGGAGATGTAGGAGATCAAGATTCATCTCCATGCAGCATCCCATTCATCTCGCAGCATCCTAACATATGAATTTCTATGAATTTATGAAAAATCGACTAAGTCCGAGATGCCTTTAAGTAGGGATGCTGTATTGAGATGGGAGATGTAGGAGATCAAGATTCATCTCCATGCAGCATCCCATTCATCTCCCAGCATCCTAACATATGAATTTCTTAGAATTTATGAAAAATCGACTAAGTCCGAGATGCCTTTAATTAGGGATGCTGTATTGAGATGAGAGATGAAGAAGATCAAGATTCATCTCCATGCAGCATCCCATTCATCTCGCAGCATCCTAACATATGAATTTCTATGAATTTATGAAAAATCGACTAAGTCCGAGATGCCTTTAAGTAGGGATGCTGTATTAAGATGGGAGATGAAGAAGATCAATATTCTTCTCCATGCAGCATCCGATTCATCTCGCAGCATCCTAACATATGTTTTTCTTAGAATTTATGAAAAATCGACTAAGTCCGAGATGCCTTTAAGTAGGGATGCTGTATTAAGATGGGAGATGAAGAAGATCAAGATTCATCTCCATGCAGCATCCCATTCATCTCCCAGCATCCTAACATATGTTTTTCTTAGAATTTATGAAAAATCGACTAAGTCCGAGATGCCTTTAAGTAGGGATGCTGTATTAAGATGGGAGATGAAGAAGATCAAGATTCATCTCAATGCAGCATCCCATTCATCTCGCAGCATCCTAACATATGTTTTTCTTAGAATTTATGAAAAATCGACTAAGTCCGAGATGCCTTTAAGTAGGGATGCTGTATTAAGACGGGAGATGAAGAAGATCAAGATTCATCTCCATGCAGCATCCCATTCATCTCGCAGCATCCTAACATATGTTTTTCTTAGAATTTATGAAAAATCGACTAAGTCCGAGATGCCTTTAAGTAGGGATGCTGTATTAAGACGGGAGAAGAAGAAGATAAAGATTCATCTCCATGCAGCATCCCATTCATCTCGCATTATCCCAACATATGTTTTTCTTAGAATTTATGAAAAATCGACTAAGTCCGAGATGCCTTTAAGTAGGGATGCTGTATTAAGATGGGAGATGAAGAAGATCAAGATTCATCTCCATGCAGCATCCCATTCATCTCGCAGCATCCTAACATATGTTTTTCTTAGAATTTATGAAAAATCGACTAAGTCCGAAATGCCTTTAAGAAAGGATGCTGTATTGAGATGAGAGATGAAGAAGATCCAGATTCATCTCAATGCAGCATCCCATTCATCTCGCAGCTTCCTAACATATGTTTTTCTTAGAATTTATGAAAAATTGACTAAGTACGAGATGCCTTTAAGTAGGGATGCTGTATTAAGATGGGAGATGATGCAGACCAAGATTCATCTCCATGCAGCATCCCATTCATCTCCCAGCATCCTAACATATGTTTTTCCATTAATTTATGAAAAATCGACTAAGTCCGAGATGCCTTTAAGTAGGGATGCTGTATTGAGATGGGAGATGAAGAAGATCAAGATTCATCTCCATGCAGCATCCCATTCATCTCTCAGCATCCTTACATATGTTTTTCTTAGAATTTATGAAAAATCGACTAAGTCCGAGATGCCTTTAAGTAGGGATGCTGTATTGAGATGGGGGATGAAGAAGATCAAGATTCATCTCCATGCAGCATCCCATTCATCTCCCAGAATCCTAACATATGTTTTTCTTAGAATTTATGAAAAATCGACTAAGTCCGAGATGCATTTAAGTAGGGATGCTGTATTAAGATGGGAGATGAAGTAGATCAAGATTCATCTCCATGCAGCATCCCATTCATCTCGCAGCATTCTAACATATGAATTTCTATGAATTTATGAAAAATCGCTTAAGTCCGAGATGGCTTTAAGTAGGGATGCTGTATTGAGATGAGAGATGAAGGAGATCAAGATTCATCTCCATGCAGCATCCCATTCATCTCGCAGCATCCTAACATATGAATTTCTATGAATTTATGAAAAATCGACTAAGTCCGAGATGCCTTTAAGTAGGGATGCTGTATTGAGATGGGAGATGTAGGAGATCAAGATTCATCTCCATGCAGCATCCCATTCATCTCCCAGCATCCTAACATATGAATTTCTTAGAATTTATGAAAAATCGACTAAGTCCGAGATACCTTTAAGTAGGGATGCTGTATTAAGATGGGAGATGAAGAAGATCTAGATTCATCTCCATGCAGCATCCCATTCATCTCCCAGCATCCTAACATATGAATTTCTATGAATTTATGAAAAATCGACTAAGTCCGAGATGCCTTTAAGTAGGGATGCTGTATTGAGATGGGAGATGTAGGAGATCAAGATTCATCTCCATGCAGCATCCCATTCATCTCCCAGCATCCTAACATATGAATTTCTTAGAATTTATGAAAAATCGACTAAGTCCGAGATGCCTTTAAGTAGGGATGCTGTATTAAGATGGGAGATGAAGAATGTCAAGATTCATCTCCATGCAGCATCCCATTCATCTCGCAGCATCCTAACATATGTTTTTCTTAGAATTTATGAAAAATCGACTAAGTCCGAGATGCATTTAAGTAGGGATGCTGTATTAAGATGGGAGATGAAGTAGATCAAGATTCATCTCCATGCAGCATCCCATCCATCTCGCAGCATCCTAACATATGAATTTCTATGAATTTATGAAAAATCGACTAAGTCCGAGATGGCTTTAAGTAGGGATGCTGTATTGAGATGAGAGATGTAGGAGATCAAGATTCATCTCCATGCAGCATCCCATTCATCTCGCAGCATCCTAACATATGAATTTCTATGAATTTATGAAAAATCGACTAAGTCCGAGATGCCTTTAAGTAGGGATGCTGTATTGAGATGGGAGATGTAGGAGATCAAGATTCATCTCCATGCAGCATCCCATTCATCTCCCAGCATCCTAACATATGAATTTCTTAGAATTTATGAAAAATCGACTAAGTCCGAGATACCTTTAAGTAGGGATGCTGTATTAAGATGGGAGATGAAGAAGATCTAGATTCATCTCCATGCAGCATCCCATTCATCTCGCAGCATCCTAACATATGTTTTTCTTAGAATTTATGAAAAATCGACTAAGCCCGAGATGCCTTTAAGTAGGGATGCTGTATTGAGATGAGAGATGAAGAAGATCAAGATTCATCTCCATGCAGCATCCCATTCATCTCCCAGCATCCTAACAAATGAATTTCTTAGAATTTATGAAAAATCGACTAAGTCCGAGATGGCTTTAAGTAGGGATGCTGTATTAAGATGGGAGATGTAGGAGATCAAGATTCATCTCCATGCAGCATCCCATTCATCTCCCAGCATCCTAACATATGAATTTCTTAGAATTTATGAAAAATCGACTAAGTCCGAGATGCCTTTAAGTAGGGATGCTGTATTAAGATGGGAGATGAAGAAGATCAAGATTCATCTCCATGCAGCATCCCATTCATCTCGCAGCATCCTAACATATGTTTTTCTTAGAATTTATGAAAAATCGACTAAGTCCGAGATGCATTTAAGTAGGGATGCTGTATTAAGATGGGAGATGAAGAAGATCATGATTCATCTCCATGCAGCATCCCATTCATCTCGCAGCATCCTAACATATGTTTTTCTTAGAATTTATGAAAAATCGACTAAGTCCGAGATGGCTTTAAGTAGGGATGCTGTATTGAGATGAGAGATGTAGGAGATCAAGATTCATCTCCATGCAGCATCCCATTCATCTCGCAGCATCCTAACATATGAATTTCTATGAATTTATGAAAAATCGACTAAGTCCGAGATGCCTTTAAGTAGGGATGCTGTATTGAGATGGGAGATGTAGGAGATCAAGATTCATCTCCATGCAGCATCTTATTCATCTCCCAGCATCCTAACATATGAATTTCTTAGAATTTATGAAAAATCGACTAAGTCCGAGATGCCTTCAAGTAGGGATGCTGTATTAAGATGGGAGATGAAGAAGATCAAGATTTATCTCCATGCAGCATCCCATTCATCTCCCAGCATCCTAACATATGAATTTCTATGAATTTATGAAAAATCGACTAAGTCCGAGAAGCCTTTAAGTAGGGATGCTGTATTAAGATGGGAGATGAAGAAGATCAAGATTCATCTCCATGCAGCATCCCATTCATCTCGCAGCATCCTAACATATGTTTTTCTTAGAATTTATGAAAAATCGACTAAGTCCGAGATGCATTTAAGTAGGGATGCTGTATTAAGATGGGAGATGGAGTAGATCAAGATTCATCTCCATGCAGCATCCCATTCATCTCCCAGCATCCTAACATATGAATTTCTTAGAATTATGAAAAATCGACTAAGTCCGAGATGCCTTTAAGTAGGGATGCTGTATTAAGATGGGAGATGAAGAAGATCAAGATTCATCTCCATGCAGCATCCCATTCATCTCCCAGCATCCTAACATATGAATTTATATGAATTTATGAAAAATCGACTAAGTCCGAGATGGCTTTAAGTAGGGATGCTGTATTAAGATGGGAGATGTAGGAGATCAAGATTCATCTCCATGCAGCATCCCATTCATCTCCCAGCATCCTCATATGAATTTCTTAGAATTTATGAAAAATCGACTAAGTCCGCGATGCCTTTAAGTAGGGATGCTGTATTAAGATGGGAGATGAAGTAGATCAAGATTCATCTCCATGCAGCATCCCATTCATCTCGCAGCATCCTAACATATGAATTTCTATGAATTTATGAAAAATCGACTAAGTCCGAGATGCCTTTAAGTAGGGATGCTGTATTGAGATGGGAGATGTAGGAGATCCAGATTCATCTCCATGCAGCATCTTATTCATCTCCCAGCATCCTAACATATGAATTTCTTAGAATTTATGAAAAATCGACTAAGTCCGAGATGCCTTCAAGTAGGGATGCTGTATTAAGATGGGAGATGAAGAAGATCAAGATTTATCTCCATGCAGCATCCCATTCATCTCCCAGCATCCTAACATATGAATTTCTTAGAATTTATGAAAAATCGACTAAGTCCGAGATGGCTTTAAGTAGGGATGCTGTATTAAGATGGGAGATGTAGGAGATCAAGATTCTTCACCATGCAGCATCCCATTCATCTCCCAGCATCCTAACATATGAATTTCTATGAATTTATGAAAAATCGACTAAGTCCGAGATGCCTTTAAGTAGGGATGCTGTATTGAGATGGGAGATGAAGAAGATCAAGATTCATCTCCATGCAGCATCCCATTCATCTCCCAGCATCCAAACATATGAATTTCTTAGAATTTATGAAAAATCGACTAAGTCCGAGATGCCTTTAAGTAGGGATGCTGTATTAAGATGGGAGATGCAGAAGATCAAGATTCATCTCCATGCAGCATCCCATTCATCTCGCAACATCCTAACATATGTTTAACTTAGAATTAATGAAAAATCGACTAAGTCCGAGATGCCTTTAAGTAGGGATGCTGTATTAAGATGGGAGATGAAGAAGATCAAGATTCATCTCCATGCAGCATCCCATTCATCTCGCAGCATCCTAACATATGTTTTTCTTAGAATTTATAAAAAATCGACTAAGTCCGAGATGCCTTCAAGTAGGGATGCTGTATTAAGATGGGAGATGAAGAAGATCAAGATTCATCTCCATGCAGCATCCCATTCATCTCGCAGCGTCCTAACATATGTTTTTCTTAGAATTTATGAAAAATCGACTAAGTCCGAGATGCATTTAAGAAGGGATGCTGTATTAAGATGGGAGATGAAGAAGATCAAGATTCATCTCCATTCAGCATCCCATTCATCTCGCAGCATCCAAACATATGTTTTTCTAAGAATTTATGAAAAATCGACTAAGTCCGAGATGCATTTAAGAAGGAATGCTGTATTAAGATGGGAGATGAAGAAGATCAAGACTCATCTCCATGCAGCATCCCATTCATCTCGCAGCATCCTAACATATGTTTTTCTTAGAATTTATAAAAAATCGACTAAGTCCGAGATGCCTTTAAGTAGGGATGCTGTATTAAGATATGAGATGAAGAAGATCAAGACTCATCTCCATGCAGCATCCCATTCATCTCGCAGCATCCTAACATATGTTTTTCTTAGAATTTATAAAAAATCGACTAAGTCCGAGATGCCTTCAAGTAGGGATGCTGTATTAAGATGGGAGATGAAGAAGATCAAGACTCATCTCCATGCAGCATCCCATTCATCTCGCAGCATCCTTACATATGAATTTCTTAGAATTTATGAAAAATCGACTTAGTCCGAGATGCATTCAAGTAGGGATGCTGTATTGAGATGGGAGATGTAGAAGATCAAGATTCATCTCCATGCAGCATCCCATTCATCTCGCAGCATCCTAACATATGTTTTTCTTAGAATTTATGAAAAATCGACTAAGTCCGAGATGCATTTAAGAAGGGATGCTGTATTAAGATGGGAGATGAAGAAGATCAAGACTCATCTCCATGCAGCATCCCATTCATCTCGCAGCATCCTAACATATGTTTTTCTTAGAATTTATAAAAAATCGACTAAGTCCGAGATGCCTTTATGGAGGGATGCTGTTTTGAGATGAGAGATGAAGAAGATCAAGATTCATCTCCATGCAGCATCCCATTCATCTCGCAGCATCCTAACATATGTTTTTCTTAGAATTTATGAAAAATCGACTAAGTCCGAGATGCCTTTAAGTAGGGATGCTGTATTAAGATGGGAGATGAAGAAGATCAAGATTCATCTCCATGCAGCATCCCATTCATCTCGCAGCATCCTTACATATGAATTTCTTAGAATTTATGAAAAATCGACTAAGTCCGAGATGCCTTTATGGAGGGATGCTGTTTTGAGATGAGAGATGAAGAAGATCAAGATTCATCTCCATGCAGCATCCCATTCATCTCGCAGCATCCTAACATATGTTTTTCTTAGAATTTATGAAAAATCGACTAAGTCCGAGATGCCTTTAAGTAGGGATGCTGTATTAAGATGGGAGATGAAGAAGATCAAGATTCATCTCCATGCAGCATCCCATTCATCTCGCAGCATCCTTACATATGAATTTCTTAGAATTTATGAAAAATCGACTAAGTCCGAGATGCATTTAAGTAGGGATGCTGTATTGAGATGGGAGATGAAGAAGATCAAGATTCATCTCCATGAATGCATCCTAACATATGAATTTCTTAGAATTTATGAAAAATCGACTAAGTCCGAGATGCCTTTAAGTAGGGATGCTGTATTAAGATGGGAGATGAAGAAGATCAAGATTCATCTCCATGCAGCATCCCATTCATCTCCCAGCATCCTAACATATGAATTTCTTAGAATTTATGAAAAATCGACTAAGTCCGAGATGGCTTTAAGTAGGGATGCTGTATTAAGATGGGAGATGTAGGAGATCAAGATGCATCTCCATGCAGCATCCCATTCATCTCCCAGCATCCTAACATGTGAATTTATATGAATTTATGAAAAATCGACTAAGTCCGAGATGGCTTTAAGTAGGGATGCTGTATTAAGATGGGAGATGTAGGAGATCAAGATTCATCTCCATGCAGCATCCCATTCATCTCCCAGCATCCTAACATATGAATTTCTATGAATTTATGAAAAATCGACTAAGTCCGAGATGCCTTTAAGTAGGGATGCTGTATCGAGATGGGAGATGAAGAAGATCAAGATTCATCTCCATGCAGCATCCCATTCATCTCGCAGCATCCTAACATATGAATTTCTAAGAATTTATGAAAAATTGACTAAGTCCGAGATGCCTTTAAGTAGGGATGCTGTATCGAGATGGGAGATGTAGAAGATCAAGATTCATCTCCATGCAGCATCCCATTCATCTCGCAGCATCCTAACATATTGTTTTCTTAGAATTTATGAAAAATCGACTAAGTCCGAGATGCCTTTAAGTAGGGATGCTGTATCGAGATGGGAAATGAAGAAGATCAAGATTCATCTCCATGCAGCATCCCATTCATCTCGCAGCATCCTAACAAATGTTTTTCTAAGAATTTATGAAAAATCGACTAAGTCCGAGATGCCTTTAAGTAGGAATGCTGTATTAAGATGGGAGATGTAGAAGATCAAGATTTATCTCCATGCAGCATCCCATTCATCTCGCAGCATCCTAACATATGTTTTTCTCAGAATTTATGAAAAATCGCCTAAGTCCGAGATGCCTTTAAGTAGGGATGCTGTATTAAGATGGGAGATGTAGGAGATCAAGATTCATCTCCATGCAGCATCCCATTCATCTCCCAGCATCCTAACATATCAATTTCTTAGAATTTATGAAAAAGCGACTAAGTCCGAGATGGCTTTAAGTAGGGATGCTGTATTGAGATGAGAGATGTAGGAGATCAAGATTCATCTCCATGCAGCATCCCATTCATCTCCCAGCATCCTAACATATGAATTTCTATGAATTTATGAAAAATCGACTAAGTCCGAGATGCCTTTAAGTAGGGATGCTGTATTGAGATGGGAGATGAAGAAGATCAAGATTCATCTCCATGCAGCATCCCATTCATCTCCCAGCATCCTAACATATGAATTTCTTAGAATTTATGAAAAATCGACTTAGTCCGAGATGCCTTTAAGTAGGGATGCTGTATTAAGATGGGAGATGAAGAAGATCAAGATTCATCTCCATGCAGCATCCCATTCATTTCCCAGCATCCTAACATATGAATTTCTTAGAATTTATGAAAAATCGACTAAGTCCGAGATGGCTTTAAGTAGGGATGCTGTATTAAGATGGGAGATGTAGGAGATCAAGATGCATCTCCATGCAGCATCATATTCATCTCCCAGCATCCTAACATATGAATTTATATGAATTTATGAAAAATCGACTTAGTCCGAGATGGCTTTAAGTAGGGATGCTGTATTAAGATGGGAGATGAAGAAGATCAAGATTCATCTCCATGCAGCATCCCATTCATTTCCCAGCATCCTAACATATGAATTTCTATGAATTTATGAAAAATCGACTAAGTCCGAGATGCCTTTAAGTAGGGATGCTGTATTGAGATGGGAGATGTAGGAGATCAAGATTCATCTCCATGCAGCATCCCATTCATCTCGCAGCATCCTAACATATGAATTTCTATGAATTTATGAAAAATCGACTAAGTCCGAGATGCCTTTAAGTAGGGATGCTGTATTGAGATGGGAGATGTAGGAGATCAAGATTCATCTCCATGCAGCATCCCATTCATCTCCCAGCATCCTAACATATGAATTTCTATGAATTTATGAAAAATCGACTAAGTCCGAGATGCCTTTAAGTAGGGATGCTGTATTGAGATGGGAGATGTAGGAGATCAAGATTCATCTCCATGCAGCATCCCATTCATCTCACAGCATCCTAACATATGAATTTCTGTGAATTTATGAAAAATCGACTAAGTCCGAGATGCCTTTAAGTAGGGATGCTGTATTAAGATGGGAGATGAAGAAGATCAAGATTCATCTCCATGCAGCATCCCATTCATCTCGCAGCATCCTAACATATGAATTTCTATGAATTTATGAAAATCGACTAAGTCCGAGATGCCTTTAAGTAGGGATGCTGTATTGAGATGGGAGATGAAGAAGTTCAAGATTCATCTCCATGCAGCATCCCATTCATCTCGTTGCATCCTAACATATGTTTTTCTTAGAATTTATGAAAAATCGACTTAGTCCGAGATGCCTTTAAATAGGGATGCTGTATTAAGATGGGAGATGTAGAAGATCAAGATTCATCTCAATGCAGCATCCCATTCATCTCCCAGCATCCTAACATATGTTTTTCTTAGTATTTATGAAAATTCGACTAAGTCCGAGATGCCTTCAAGTAGGGATGCTGTATTAAGATGGGAGATGGAGAAGATCAAGATTCATCTCCATGCAGCATCCCATTCATCTCGCAGCATCCTAACATATTTTTTTCTAAGAATTTATGAAAAATCGACTAAGTCCGAGATGCCCTGAAGCAGGGATGCTGTATTAAGATGGGAGATGAAGAAGATCAAGATTCATCTCCATGCAGCATCCCATTCATCTCGCAGCATCCTAACATATGTTTTTCTTAGAATTTATGAAAAATCGACTAAGTCCGAGATGCCTTTAAGTAGGGATGCTGTATTAAGATGGGAGATGAAGAAGATCAAGATTCATCTCCATGCAGCATCCCATTCATTTCCCAGCATCCTAACATATGAATTTCTTAGAATTTATGAAAAATCGACTAAGTCCGAGATGCATTTAAGTAGGGATGCTGTATTAAGATGGGAGATGTAGGAGATCAAGATGCATCTCCATGCAGCATCCCATTCATCTCGCAGCATCCTAACATATGTTTTTCTTAGAATTTATGAAAAATCGACTAAGTCCGAGATGCCTTTAAGTAGGGATGCTGTATTGAGATGGGAGATGTAGGAGATCAAGATTCATCTCCATGCAGCATCCCATTCATCTCGCAGCATCCTAACATATGAATTTCTATGAATTTATGAAAAATCGACTAAGTCCGAGATGCCTTTAAGTAGGGATGCTGTATTGAGATGGGAGATGTAGGAGATCAAGATTCATCTCCATGCAGCATCCCATTCATCTCCCAGCATCCTAACATATGAATTTCTATGAATTTATGAAAAATCGACTAAGTCCGAGATGCCTTTAAGTAGGGATGCTGTATTGAGATGGGAGATGTAGGAGATCAAGATTCATCTCCATGCAGCATCCCATTCATCTCACAGCATCCTAACATATGAATTTCTGTGAATTTATGAAAAATCGACTAAGTCCGAGATGCCTTTAAGTAGGGATGCTGTATTAAGATGGGAGATGAAGAAGATCAAGATTCATCTCCATGCAGCATCCCATTCATCTCGCAGCATCCTAACATATGAATTTCTATGAATTTATGAAAATCGACTAAGTCCGAGATGCCTTTAAGTAGGGATGCTGTATTGAGATGGGAGATGAAGAAGTTCAAGATTCATCTCCATGCAGCATCCCATTCATCTCGTTGCATCCTAACATATGTTTTTCTTAGAATTTATGAAAAATCGACTTAGTCCGAGATGCCTTTAAATAGGGATGCTGTATTAAGATGGGAGATGTAGAAGATCAAGATTCATCTCAATGCAGCATCCCATTCATCTCCCAGCATCCTAACATATGTTTTTCTTAGTATTTATGAAAATTCGACTAAGTCCGAGATGCCTTCAAGTAGGGATGCTGTATTAAGATGGGAGATGGAGAAGATCAAGATTCATCTCCATGCAGCATCCCATTCATCTCGCAGCATCCTAACATATTTTTTTCTAAGAATTTATGAAAAATCGACTAAGTCCGAGATGCCCTGAAGCAGGGATGCTGTATTAAGATGGGAGATGAAGAAGATCAAGATTCATCTCCATGCAGCATCCCATTCATCTCGCAGCATCCTAACATATGTTTTTCTTAGAATTTATGAAAAATCGACTAAGTCCGAGATGCCTTTTAGTAGGGATGCTGTATTTAGATGGGAGATGAAGAAGATCAAGATTCATCTCCTTGCAGCATCCCATTCATCTCGCAGCATCCTAACATATGTTTTTCTAAGAATTTATGAAAAAGCGACTAGGTCCGAGATGCCTTTAAGTAGGGATGCTGTATTAAGATGGGAGATGAAGAAGATCAAGATTCATCTCCTTGCAGCATCCCATTCATCTCGCAGCATCCTAACATATGTTTTTCTAAGAATTTATGAAAAATCGACTAAGTCCAAGATGCCTTTAAGTAGGGATGCTGTATTAAGATGGGAGATGAAGAAGATCAAGATTCATCTCCATTCAGCATCCCATTCATCTCGCAGCATCCTAACATATGTTTTTCTTAGAATTTATGAAAAATCGACTAAGTCCGAGATGCCTTTAAGTAGGGATGCTGTATTAAGATGGGAGATGAAGAAGATCAAGATTCATCTCCATGCAGCATCCCATTCATCTCGCAGCATCCCATTCATCTCGCAGCATCCTAACATATGTTTTTCTTAGAATTTACGAAAAATCGACTAAGTCCGAGATGCCTTTAAGTAGGGATGCTGTATTAAGATGGGAGATGAAGAAGATCAAGATTCATCTCCATGCAGCATCCCATTCATCTCGCAGCATCCTTACATATGTTTTTCGCAGAATTTATGAAAAATCGACTAAGTCCGAGATGCCTTTAAGTAGGGATGCTGTATTAAGATGGGAGATGAAAAAGATCAAGATTCATCTCCATGCAGCATCCCATTCATCTCGCAGCATCCTTACATATGTTTTTCGCAGAATTTATGAAAAATCGACTAAGTCCGAGATGCCTTTTAGTAGGGATGCTGTATTTAGATGGGAGATGAAGAAGATCAAGATTCATCTCCTTGCAGCATCCCATTCATCTCGCAGCATCCTAACATATGTTTTTCTAAGAATTTATGAAAAATCGACTAAGTCCGAGATGCCTTTTAGTAGGGATGCTGTATTTAGATGGGAGATGAAGAAGATCAAGATTCATCTCCTTGCAGCATCCCATTCATCTCGCAGCATCCTAACATATGTTTTTCTAAGAATTTATGAAAAAGCGACTAGGTCCGAGATGCCTTTAAGTAGGGATGCTGTATTAAGATGGGAGATGAAGAAGAGCAAGATTCATCTCCTTGCAGCATCCCATTCATCTCGCAGCATCCTAACATATGTTTTTCTAAGAATTTATGAAAAATCGACTAAGTCCAAGATGCCTTTAAGTAGGGATGCTGTATTAAGATGGGAGATGTAGAAGATCAAGATTCATCTCCATGCAGCATCCCATTCATCTCGCAGCATCCTAACATATGTTTTTCTTAGAATTTATGAAAAATCGACTAAGTCCGAGATGCCTTTTAGTAGGGATGCTGTATTGAGATGGGAGATGAAGAAGATAAAGATTCATCTCCATGCAGCATCCAATTCATCTCGCAGCATCCTAACATATGTTTTTCTTAGAATTTATGAAAAATCGACTAAGTCCGAGATGCCTTTTAGTAGGGATGCTGTATTTAGATGGGAGATGAAGAAGATCAAGATTCATCTCCTTGCAGCATCCCATTCATCTCGCAGCATCCTAACATATGTTTTTCTAAGAATTTATGAAAAAGCGACTAGGTCCGAGATGCCTTTAAGTAGGGATGCTGTATTAAGATGGGAGATGAAGAAGATAAAGATTCATCTCCATGCAGCATCCTATTCATCTCGCAGCATCCTAACATATGTTTTTCTTAGAATTTATGAAAAATCGACTAAGTCCGAGATGCCTTTAAGTAGGGATGCTGTATTGAGATGGAAGATGTAGGAGATCAAGATTCATCTCCATGCAGCATCCCATTCATCTCGCAGCATCCTAACATATGTTTTTCTTAGAATTTATGAAAAATCGACTAAGTCCGAGATGCCTTTAAGTACGGATGCTGTATTAAGATGGGAGATGTAGAAGATCAAGATTCATCTCCATGCAGCATCCCATTCATCTCGCAGCATCCTTACATATGTTTTTATTAGGATTTATGAAAAATCGACTAAGTCCGAGATGCATTAAAGTAGGGATGCTGCATTAAGATGGGAGATGATGAAGATCAAGATTCATCTCCATGCAGCATCCCATTCATCTCGCAGCATCCTAACATATGTTTTTCTTAGAATTTATGAAAAATCGACTAAGTCCGAGATGCCTTTAAGTAGGGATGCTGTATTAAGATGGGAGATGAAGAAGATCAAGATTCATCTCCATGCAGCATCCCATTCATCTCGCAGCATCCTAACATATGAATTTCTTAGAATTTATGAAAAATCGACTATGTCCGAGATGCCTTTAAGTAGGGATGCTGTATTGAGATGGGAGATGTAGGAGATCAAGATTCATCTCCATGCAGCATCCCATTCATCTCCCAGCATCCTTACATATGAATTTCTGAGACTTTATGAAAAATCGACTAAGTCCGAGATGCCTTTAAGTAGGGATGCTGTATTGAGATGGGAGATGAAAAAGATCAAGATTCATCTCAATGCAGCATCCCATTCATCTTGCAGCATCCTAACATATGAATTTCTATGAATTTATGAAAAATCGACTAAGTCCGAGATGGCTTTAAGTAGGGATGCTGTATTGAGATGGGAGATGTAGGAGATCAAGATTCATCTCCATGCAGCATCCCATTCATCTCGCAGCATCCTAACATATGTTTTTCTTGGATTTTATAAAAAATCGACTAAGTCCGAGATGCCTTTAAGTAGGGATGCTGTATTAAGATGGGAGATGAAGAAGATCAAGATTCATCTCCATGCAGCATCCCATTCATCTCGCAGCATCCTAACATATGAATTTCTTAGAATTTATGAAAAATCGACTAAGTCCGAGATGCCTTTAAGTAGGGATGCTGTATTGAGATGGGAGATGAAGAAGATCAAGATTCATCTCCATGCAGCATCCCATTCATCTCGCAGCATCCTAACATATGAATTTCTTAGAATTTATGAAAAATCGACTAAGTCCGAGATGCCTTTAAGTAAGGATGCTGTATTAAGATGGGAGATGTAGAAGATCAAGATTCATCTCCATGCTGTATCCCATTCATCTCGCAGCATCCAAACATATGTTTTTCTTAGAATTTATGAAAAATCGACTAAGTCCGAGATGCCTTTAAGTAGGGATGCTGTATTAAGATGGGAGATGAAGAAGATCAAGATTCATCTCCATGTAGCATCCCATTCATCTCGCAGCATCCTAACATATGATTTTCTTAAAATTTATTAAAAATCGACTAAGTCCGAGATGCCTTTAAGTAGGGATGCTGTATTAAGATGGGAGATGAAGAAGATCAGGATTCATCTCCATGCAGCATCCCATTCATCTCTCAGCATCCTAACATATGTTTTTCTTTGAATTTATGAAAAATCGACTTAGTCCGAGATGCCTTTAAGTAGGGATGCTGTTTTGAGATGGGAGATGAAGAAGATCAAGATTCATCTCCATACAGCATCACATTCATCTCCCAGCATCCTAACATATGAATTTCTATGAATTTATGAAAAATCGACTAAGTCCGAGATGCCTTTAAGTAGGGATGCTGTATTGAGATGGGAGATGAAGAAGATCAAGATTCATTTCCATGCAGCATCCCATTTATCTCGCAGCATCCTAACATATGTTTTTCTTAGAATTTATGAAAAATCGACTAAGTCCGAGATGCCTTTAAGTAGGGATGCTGTATTGAGATGGGAGATGTAGGAGGTCAAGATTCATCTCCATGCAGCATCCCATTCATCTCGCAGCATCCTAACAAATCAATTTCTTAGAATTTATGAAAAATCGACTAAGTCCGAGATGGCTTTAAGTAGGGATGCTGTATTGAGATGGGAGATGTAGGAGATCAAGATTCATCTCCATGCAGCATCCCATTCATCTCGCAGCATCCTAACATATGAATTTCTTAGAATTTATGAAAAATCGACCAAGTCCGAGATGCCTTTAAGTAGGGATGCTGTATTGAGATGGGAGATGTAGGAGATCAAGATTCATCTCCATGCAGCATCCCATTCATCTCGCAGCATCCTAACATATGAATTTCTTAGAATTTATGAAAAATCGACTAAGTCCGAGATGCCTTCAAGAAGGGATGCTGTATTGAGATGGGAGATGAAGAAGATCAAGATTCATCTCCATGCAGCATCCCATTCATCTCCCAGCATCCTAAAATATGTTATTCTTAGAATTTATGAAAAATCGACTAAGTCCGAGATGCCTTTAAGTAGGGATGCTGTATTGAGACGGGAGATGTAGGAGATCAATATTCATCTGCATGCAGCATCCCATTCATCTCGCAGCATCCTAACATATGAATTTCTATGAATTTATGAAAAATCGACTAAGTCCGAGATGCCTTCAAGTAGGGATGCTGTATTAAGATGGGAGATGAAGAAGATCAAGATTCATCTCCATGCAGCATCCCATTCATCTCCCAGCATCCTAACATATGAATTTCTATGAATTTATGAAAAATCGACTAAGTCCGAGATGCCTTTAAGTAGGGATGCTGTATTGAGATGAGAGATGTAGGAGATCAAGATTCATCTCCATGCAGCATCCCATTCATCTCGCAGCATCCTAACATATGAATTTCTATTAATTTATGAAAAATCGACTAAGTCCGAGATGCCTTTAAGTAGGGATGCTGTATTGAGACGGGAGATGTAGGAGATCAATATTCATCTGCATGCAGCATCCCATTCATCTCGCAGCATCCTAACATATGAATTTCTATGAGTTTATGAAAAATCGACTAAGTCCGAGATGCCTTCAAGTAGGGATGCTGTATTGAGATGGGAGATGTAGGAGATCAAGATTCATCTCCATGCAGCATCCCATTCATCTCGCAGCATCCTAACATATGTTTTTCTTAGAATTTATGAAAAATCGACTAAGTCCGAGATGCATTTAAGTAGGGATGCTGTATTAAGATGGGAGATGAAGAAGATCAAGATTCATCTCCATGCAGCATCCCATTCATCTCGCAGCATCCTAACATATGTTTTTCTTAGAATTTATGAAAAATCGACTAAGTCCGAGATGCATTTAAGTAGGGATGCTGTATTAAGATGGGAAATGAAGTAGATCAAGATTCATCTCCATGCAGCATCCCATTCATCTCGCAGCATCCTAACATATGAATTTCAATGAATTTATGAAAAATCGACTAAGTCCGAGATGCCTTTAAGTAGGGATGCTGTATTAAGATGGGAGATGTAGGAGATCCAGATTCATCTCCATGCAGCATCCCATTCATCTCCCAGCATCCTAACATATGAATTTCTTAGAATTTATGAAAAATCGACTAAGTCCGAGATGCCTTTAAGTAGGGATGCTGTATTAAGATGGGAGATGAAGAAGACCAAGATTCATCTCCATGCAGCATCCCATTCATCTCGCAGCATCCTAACATATGAATTTCTTAGAATTTATGAAAAATCGACTAAGTCCGAGATGGCTTTAAGTAGGGATGCTGTATTGAGATGGGAGATGTTGAAGATCAAGATTCATCTCCATGCAGCATCTGATTCATCTCGCAGCATCCTAACATATGAATTTCTTAGAATTTATGAAAATTCGACTAAGTCCGAGATGCCTTTAAGTAGGGATGCTGTATTAAGATGGGAGATGAAGAAGATCAAGATTCATCTCCATGCAGCATCTGATTCATCTCGCAGCATCCTAACATATGAATTTCTTAGAATTTATGAAAATTCGACTAAGTCCGAGATGCCTTTAAGTAGGGATGCTGTATTAAGATGGGAGATGGAGAAGATCAAGATTCATCTCCATGCAGCATCCCATTCATCTCGCAGCATCCTAACATATGTTTTTCTTAGAATTTATGAAAAATCGACTAAGTCCGAGATGCCTTTAAGTAGGGATGCTGTATTAAGATGGGAGATGAAGAAGATCAAGATTCATCTCCATGCAGCATCCCATTCATCTCCCAGCATCCTAACATATGAATTTCTATGAATTTATGAAAAATCGAATAAGTCCGAGATGCCTTTAAGTAGGGATGCTGTATTGAGATGGGAGATGAAGAAGATCAAGATTCATCTCCATGCAGCATCCCATTCATCTCGCAGCATCCTAAAATATGTTATTCTTAGAATTTATGAAAAATCGACTAAGTCCGAGATGCCTTTAAGAAGGGATGCTGTATTGAGATGGGAGATGAAGAAGATCAAGATTCATCTCCATGCAGCATCCCATTCATCTCCCAGCATCCTAACATATGAATTTCTTAGAATTTATGAAAAATCGACTAAGTCCGAGATGGCTTTAAGTAGGGATGCTGTATTAAGATCGGAGATGAAGAAGATCAAGATTCATCTCCATGCAGCATCCCATTCATCTCCCAGCATCCTAACATATGAATTTCTTAGAATTTATGAAAAATCGACTAAGTCCGAGATGGCTTTAAGTAGGGATGCTGTATTGAGACGGGAGATGTAGGAGATCAATATTCATCTGCATGCAGCATCCCATTCATCTCGCAGCATCCTAACATATGAATTTCTATGAGTTTATGAAAAATCGACTAAGTCCGAGATGCCTTCAAGTAGGGATGCTGTATTGAGATGGGAGATGTAGGAGATCAAGATTCATCTCCATGCAGCATCCCATTCATCTCGCAGCATCCTAACATATGTTTTTCTTAGAATTTATGAAAAATCGACTAAGTCCGAGATGCATTTAAGTAGGGATGCTGTATTAAGATGGGAGATGAAGAAGATCAAGATTCATCTCCATGCAGCATCCCATTCATCTCGCAGCATCCTAACATATGTTTTTCTTAGAATTTATGAAAAATCGACTAAGTCCGAGATGCATTTAAGTAGGGATGCTGTATTAAGATGGGAAATGAAGTAGATCAAGATGCATCTCCATGCAGCATCCCATTTATCTTCCAGCATCCTAACATATGAATTTCTTAGAATTTATGAAAAATCGACTAAGTCCGAGATGGCTTTAAGTAGGGATGCTGTATTAAGATGGGAGATGGAGAAGATCAAGATTCATCTCCATGCAGCATCCCATTCATCTCCCAGCATCCTAACATATGAATTTCTTAGAATTTATGAAAAATCGAATAAGTCCGAGATGCCTTTAAGTAGGGATGCTGTATTAAGATGGGAGATGAAGAAGACCAAGATTCATCTCCATGCAGCATCCCATTCATCTCGCAGCATCCTAACATATGAATTTCTATGAATTTATGAAAAATCGACTAAGTCCGAGATGCCTTTAAGTAGGGATGCTGTATTGAGATGAGAGATGTAGGAGATCAAGATTCATCTCCATGCAGCATCCCATTCATCTCGCAGCATCCTAACATATGAATTTCTATGAATTTATGAAAAATCGACTAAGTCCGAGATGCCTTTAAGTAGGGATGCTGTATTGAGATGGGAGATGTAGGAGATCAAGATTCATCTCCATGCAGCATCCCATTTATCTCCCAGCATCCTAACATATGAATTTCTTAGAATTTATGAAAAATCGACTAAGTCCGAGATGCCTTTAAGTAGGGATGCTGTATTAAGATGGGAGATGGAGAAGATCAAGATTCATCTCCATGCAGCATCCCATTCATCTCGCAGCATCCTAACATATGTTTTTCTTAGAATTTATGAAAAATCGACTAAGTCCGAGATGCCTTTAAGTAGGGATGCTGTATTAAGATGGGAGATGAAGAAGATCAAGATTCATCTCCATGCAGCATCCCATTCATCTCCCAGCATCCTAACATATGAATTTCTATGAATTTATGAAAAATCGAATAAGTCCGAGATGCCTTTAAGTAGGGATGCTGTATTGAGATGGGAGATGAAGAAGATCAAGATTCATCTCCATGCAGCATCCCATTCATCTCGCAGCATCCTAAAATATGTTATTCTTAGAATTTATGAAAAATCGACTAAGTCCGAGATGCCTTTAAGATGGGATGCTGTATTGAGATGGGAGATGAAGAAGATCAAGATTCATCTCCATGCAGCATCCCATTCATCTCCCAGCATCCTAACATATGAATTTCTTAGAATTTATGAAAAATCGACTAAGTCCGAGATGGCTTTAAGTAGGGATGCTGTATTAAGATCGGAGATGAAGAAGATCAAGATTCATCTCCATGCAGCATCCCATTCATCTCCCAGCATCCTAACATATGAATTTCTTAGAATTTATGAAAAATCGACTAAGTCCGAGATGGCTTTAAGTAGGGATGCTGTATTAAGATGGGATATGTAGGAGATCAAGATTCATCTCCATGCAGCATCCCATTTATCTCCCAGCATCCTAACATATGAATTTCTTAGAATTTATGAAAAATCGACTAAGTCCGAGATGCCTTTAAGTAGGGATGCTGTATTAAGATGGGAGATGTAGGAGATCCAGATTCATCTCCATGCAGCATCCCATTCATCTCCCAGCATCCTAACATATGAATTTCTATGAATTTATGAAAAACCGACTAAGTCCGAGATGGCTTTAAGTAGAGATGCTGTATTGAGATGAGAGATGTAGGAGATCAAGATTCATCACCATGCAGCATCCCATTCATCTCCCAGCATCCTAACATATGAATTTCTTAGAATTTATGAAAAATCGACTAAGTCCGAGATGCCTTTAAGTAGGGATGCTGTATTGAGATGGGAGATGTAGAAGATCAAGATTCATCTCCATGCAGCATCCCATTCATCTCGCAGCATCCTAACATATGTTTTTCTTAGAATTTATGAAAAATCGACTAAGTCCGAGATGCCTTTAAGGGGGGATGCTGTATTGAGATGGGAGATAAAGAAGATCAAGATTCATCTCCATGCAGAATCTCATTCATCTCGCAGCATCCTTACATATGAATTTCTTAGAATTTATGTAAAATCGACTAAGTCCAAGATGCCTTTAAGTAGGGATGCTGTATTGAGATGGGAGATGAAGAAGATCAAGATTCATCTCCATGCAGCATCCCATTCATCTCGCAGCATCCTAACATATGATTTTCTTAGAATTTATGAAAAATCGACTAAGTCCGAGATGCCTTTTAGTTGGGATGCTGTATTGAGACGGGAGATGAAGAAGATCAAGATTCATCTCCATGCAGCATCCCATTCATCTCGCAGCATCCTAACATATGTTTTTCTTAGAATTTATGAAAAATCGACTAAGTCCGAGATGCATTTAAGTAGGGATGCTGTATTAAGATGGGAGATGAAGAAGATCAAGATTCATCTCCATGCAGCATCCCATTCATCTCGCAGCATCCTAACATATGTTTTTCTTAGAATTTATGAAAAATCGACTAAGTCCGAGATGCATTTAAGTAGGGATGCTGTATTAAGATGGGAGATGAAGTAGATCAAGATTCATCTCCATGCAGCATCCCATTCATCTCGCAGCATTCTAACATATGAATTTCTATGAATTTATGAAAAATCGACTAAGTCCGAGATGGCTTTAAGTAGGGATGCTGTATTGAGATGAGAGATGAAGGAGATCAAGATTCATCTCCATGCAGCATCCCATTCATCTCGCAGCATCCTAACATATGAATTTCTATGAATTTATGAAAAATCGACTAAGTCCGAGATGCCTTTAAGTAGGGATGCTGTATTGAGATGGGAGATGTAGGAGATCAAGATTCATCTCCATGCAGCATCCCATTCATCTCCCAGCATCCTAACATATGAATTTCTTAGAATTTATGAAAAATCGACTAAGTCCGAGATACCTTTAAGTAGGGATGCTGTATTAAGATGGGAGATGAAGAAGATCTAGATTCATCTCCATGCAGCATCCCATTCATCTCCCAGCATCCTAACATATGAATTTCTATGAATTTATGAAAAATCGACTAAGTCCGAGATGCCTTTAAGTAGGGATGCTGTATTGAGATGGGAGATGTAGGAGATCAAGATTCATCTCCATGCAGCATCCCATTCATCTCCCAGCATCCTAACATATGAATTTCTTAGAATTTATGAAAAATCGACTAAGTCCGAGATGCCTTTAAGTAGGGATGCTGTATTAAGATGGGAGATGAAGAATGTCAAGATTCATCTCCATGCAGCATCCCATTCATCTCGCAGCATCCTAACATATGTTTTTCTTAGAATTTATGAAAAATCGACTAAGTCCGAGATGCATTTAAGTAGGGATGCTGTATTAAGATGGGAGATGAAGTAGATCAAGATTCATCTCCATGCAGCATCCCATCCATCTCGCAGCATCCTAACATATGAATTTCTATGAATTTATGAACAATCGACTAAGTCCGAGATGGCTTTAAGTAGGGATGCTGTATTGAGATGAGAGATGTAGGAGATCAAGATTCATCTCCATGCAGCATCCCATTCATCTCGCAGCATCCTAACATATGAATTTCTATGAATTTATGAAAAATCGACTAAGTCCGAGATGCCTTTAAGTAGGGATGCTGTATTGAGATGGGAGATGTAGGAGATCAAGATTCATCTCCATGCAGCATCCCATTCATCTCCCAGCATCCTAACATATGAATTTCTTAGAATTTATGAAAAATCGACTAAGTCCGAGATACCTTTAAGTAGGGATGCTGTATTAAGATGGGAGATGAAGAAGATCTAGATTCATCTCCATGCAGCATCCCATTCATCTCGCAGCATCCTAACATATGTTTTTCTTAGAATTTATGAAAAATCGACTAAGCCCGAGATGCCTTTAAGTAGGGATGCTGTATTGAGATGAGAGATGAAGAAGATCAAGATTCATCTCCATGCAGCATCCCATTCATCTCCCAGCATCCTAACAAATGAATTTCTTAGAATTTATGAAAAATCGACTAAGTCCGAGATGGCTTTAAGTAGGGATGCTGTATTAAGATGGGAGATGTAGGAGATCAAGATTCATCTCCATGCAGCATCCCATTCATCTCCCAGCATCCTAACATATGAATTTCTTAGAATTTATGAAAAATCGACTAAGTCCGAGATGCCTTTAAGTAGGGATGCTGTATTAAGATGGGAGATGAAGAAGATCAAGATTCATCTCCATGCAGCATCCCATTCATCTCGCAGCATCCTAACATATGTTTTTCTTAGAATTTATGAAAAATCGACTAAGTCCGAGATGCATTTAAGTAGGGATGCTGTATTAAGATGGGAGATGAAGAAGATCATGATTCATCTCCATGCAGCATCCCATTCATCTCGCAGCATCCTAACATATGTTTTTCTTAGAATTTATGAAAAATCGACTAAGTCCGAGATGGCTTTAAGTAGGGATGCTGTATTGAGATGAGAGATGTAGGAGATCAAGATTCATCTCCATGCAGCATCCCATTCATCTCGCAGCATCCTAACATATGAATTTCTATGAATTTATGAAAAATCGACTAAGTCCGAGATGCCTTTAAGTAGGGATGCTGTATTGAGATGGGAGATGTAGGAGATCAAGATTCATCTCCATGCAGCATCCCATTCATCTCCCAGCATCCTAACATATGAATTTCTTAGAATTTATGAAAAATCGACTAAGTCCGAGATGCCTTTAAGTAGGGATGCTGTATTGAGATGAGAGATGTAGGAGATCAAGATTCATCTCCATGCAGCATCCCATTCATCTCCCAGCATCCTAACATATGAATTTCTTAGAATTTATGAAAAATCGACTAAGTCCGAGATGCCTTTAAGTAGGGATGCTGTATTAAGATGGGAGATGAAGAAGATCAAGATTCATCTCCATGCAGCATCCCATTCATCTCCCAGCATCCTAACATATGAATTTCTTAGAATTTATGAAAAATCGACTAGGTCCGAGATGCCTTTAAGTAGGGATGCTGTATTAAGATGGGAGATGTAGGAGATCAAGATGCATCTCCATGCAGCATCTCATTCATCTCCCAGCATCATTACATATGAATTCTTTAGAATTTATGAAAAATCGACTAAGTCCGAGATGCCTTTAAGTAGGGATGCTGTATTAAGATGGGAGATGAAGAAGATCAAGATTCATCTCCATGCAGCATCCCATTCATCTCGCAGCATCCTAACATATGTTTTTCTTAGAATTTATGAAAAATCGACTAAGTCCGAGATGCATTTAAGTAGGGATGCTGTATTAAGATGGGAGATGAAGAAGATCAAGATTCATCTCCATGCAGCATCCCATTCATCTCGCATCATCTAAACATATGTTTTTCTTAGAATTTATGAAAATCGACTAAGTCCGAGATGCCTTTAATTAGGGATGCTGTATTAAGATAGGAAATGAAGAAGATCAAGATTCATCTCCATGCAGCATCCCGTTTATCTCGCAGCATCCTAACATATGAATTTCTATGAATTTATGAAAAATCGACTAAGTCCGAGATGCCTTTAATTAGGGATGCTGTATTAAGATAGGAGATGAAGAAGATCAAGATTCATCTCCATGCAGCATCCCGTTCATCTCGCAGCATCCTAACATATGAATTTCTATGAATTTATGAAAAATCGACTAAGTCCGAGATGCCTTTAAGTAGGGATGCTGTATTGAGATGGGAGATGTAGGAGATCAAGATTCATCTCCATGCAGCATCCCATTCATCTCGCAGCATCCTAACATATGAATTTCTTAGAATTTATGAAAAATCGACTAAGTCCGAGATCCCTACTTAAAGGCATCTCGGACTTAGTCGATTTTTCATAAATTCATAGAAATTCATATGTTAGGATGCTGCGAGATGAACGGGATGCTGCATGGAGATGAATCTTGATCTTCTTCATCTCCTATCTTAATACAGCATCCCTAATTAAAGGCATCTCGGACTTAGTCGATTTTTCATAAATTCATAGAAATTCATATGTTAGGATGCTGCGAGATAAACGGGATGCTGCATGGAGATGAATCTTGATCTTCTTCATTTCCTATCTTAATACAGCATCCCTAATTAAAGGCATCTCGGACTTAGTCGATTTTCATAAATTCTAAGAAAAACATATGTTTAGATGATGCGAGATGAATGGGATGCTGCATGGAGATGAATCTTGATCTTCTTCATCTCCCATCTTAATACAGCATCCCTACTTAAAGGCATCTCGGACTTAGTCGATTTTTCATAAATTCTAAGAAAAACATATGTTAGGATGCTGCGAGATGAATGGGATGCTGCGTGGAGATGAATCTTGATCTTCTTCATCTCCCATCTTAAAACAGCATCCCTACTTAAAGGCATCTCGGACTTAGTCGATTTTTCATTAATTCTAAGAAATTCATATGTTAGGATGCTGCGAGATGAATGGGATGCTGCATGGAGATGAATCTTGATCTTCTTCATCTCCCATCTCAATACAGCATCCCTACTTAAAGGCATCTCGGACTTAGTCGATTTTTCATAAATTCTAAGAAATTAATATGTTAGGATGCTGCGAGATGCATGGGATGCTGCATGGAGATGAATCTTGATCTTCTACATCTCCCATCTTAATACAGCATCCCTACTTAAAGGCATCTCGGACTTAGTCGATTTTTCATAAATTCTAAGAAAAACATATGTTAGGGTGCTGCGAGATTAATGGGATGCTGCATGGAGATGAATCTTGATCTCCTACATCTCCCATCTTAATACAGCATCCCTACTTAAAGCCATCTCGGACTTAGTCGATTTTTCATAAATTCTAAGAAATTCATATGTTAGGATGCTGGGAGATGAATGGGATGGTGCATGGAGATGAATCTTGATCTCCTACATCTCTCATCTCAATACAGCATCCCTACTTAAAGCCATCTCGGACTTAGTCGATTTTTCATAAATTCATAGAAATTCATATGTTAGGATGCTGGGAGATGAATGGGATGCTGCATGGAGATGCATCTTGATCTCCTACATCTCCCATCTTAATACAGCATCCCTACTTAAAGCCATCTCGGACTTAGTCGATTTTTCATAAATTCTAAGAAATTCATATGTTAGGATGCTGGGAGATGAATGGGATGCTGCATGGAGATGAATCTTGATCTTCTTCATCTCCCATCTCAATACAGCATCCCTACTTAAAGGCATCTCGGACTTATTCGATTTTTCATAAATTCATAGAAATTCATATGTTAGGATGCTGGGAGATGAATGGGATGCTGCATGGAGATGAATCTTGATCTTCTTCATCTCCGATCTTAATACAGCATCCCTACTTAAAGCCATCTCGGACTTAGTCGATTTTTCATAAATTCTAAGAAATTCATATGTTAGGATGCTGGGAGACGAATGGGATGCTGCATGGAGATGCATCTTGATCTCCTACATCTCCCATCTTAATACAGCATCCCTACTTAAAGCCATCTCGGACTTAGTCGATTTTTCATAAATTCTAAGAAATTCATATGTTAGGATGCTGGGAGATGAATGGGATGCTGCATGGAGATGTATCTTAATCTCCTACATCTCCCATCTCAATACAGCATCCCTACTTAAAGGCATCTCGGACTTAGTCGATTTTTCATAAATTCATAGAAAAACATATGTTAGGATGCTGGGAGATGAATGGGATGCTGCATGGAGATGAATCTTGATCTCCTACATCTCCCATCTCAATACAGCATCCCTACTTAAAGGCATCTCGGACTTAGTCGATTTTTCATAAATTCATAGAAATTCATATGTTAGGATGCTGCGAGATGAATGGGATGCTGCATGGAGATGAATCTTGATCTCCTACATCTCCCATCTTAATACAGCATCCCTACTTAAAGCCATCTCGGACTTAGTCGATTTTTCATAAATTCTAAGAAATTCATATGTTAGGATGCTGGGAGACGAATGGGATGCTGCATGGAGATGCATCTTGATCTCCTACATCTCCCATCTTAATACAGCATCCCTACTGAAAGCCATCTCGGACTTAGTCGATTTTTCATAAATTCTAAGAAATTCATATGTTAGGATGCTGGGAGATGAATGGGATGCTGCATGGAGATGAATCTTGATCTTCTTCATCTCCCATCTCAATACAGCATCCCTACTTAAAGGCATCTCGGACTTATTCGATTTTTCATAAATTCATAGAAATTCATATGTTAGGATGCTGGGAGATGAATGGGATGCTGCATGGAGATGAATCTTGATCTTCTCCATCTCCCATCTAAATACAGCATCCCTACTTAAAGCCATCTCGGACTTAGTCGATTTTTCATAAATTCATAGAAATTCATATGTTAGAATGCTGCGAGATGAATGGGATGCTGCATGGAGATGAATCTTGATCTTCTTCATCTCCCATCTTAATACAGCATCCCTACTTAAAGGCATCTCGGACTTAGTCGATTTTTCATAAATTCTAAGAAAAACATATGTTAGGATGCTGCGAGATGAATGGGATGCTGCATGGAGATGAATCTTGATCTTCATCATCTCCCATCTTAATGCAGCATCCCTACTTTAATGCATCTCGGACTTAGTCGATTTTTCATAAATCCTAAGAAAAACATATGTAAGGATGCTGGGAGATGAATAGGATGCTGCATGGAGATGAATCTTGATCTTCTACATCTCCCATCTTAATACAGCATCCGTACTTAAAGGCATCTCGGACTTAGTCGATTTTTCATAAATTCTAAGAAAAACATATGTTAGGATGCTGCGAGATGAATGGGATGCTGCATGGAGATGAATCTTGATCTCCTACATCTTCCATCTCAATACAGCATCCCTACTTAAAGGCATCTCGGACTTAGTCGATTTTTCATAAATTCTAAGAAAAACATATGTTAGGATGCTGCGAGATGAATAGGATGCTGCATGGAGATGAATCTTTATCTTCTTCATCTCCCATCTTAATACAGCATCCCTACTTAAAGGCATCTCGGACCTAGTCGCTTTTTCATAAATTCTTAGAAAAACATATGTTAGGATGCTGCGAGATGAATGGGATGCTGCAAGGAGATGAATCTTGATCTTCTTCATCTCCCATCTAAATACAGCATCCCTACTAAAAGGCATCTCGGACTTAGTCGATTTTTCATAAATTCTAAGAAAAACATATGTTAGGATGCTGCGAGATGAATTGGATGCTGCATGGAGATGAATCTTTATCTTCTTCATCTCCCATCTCAATACAGCATCCCTACTAAAAGGCATCTCGGACTTAGTCGATTTTTCATAAATTCTAAGAAAAACATATGTTAGGATGCTGCGAGATGAATGGGATGCTGCATGGAGATGAATCTTGATCTTCTACATCTCCCATCTTAATACAGCATCCCTACTTAAAGGCATCTTGGACTTAGTCGATTTTTCATAAATTCTTAGAAAAACATATGTTAGGATGCTGCGAGATGAATGGGATGCTGCAAGGAGATGAATCTTGCTCTTCTTCATCTCCCATCTTAATACAGCATCCCTACTTAAAGGCATCTCGGACCTAGTCGCTTTTTCATAAATTCTTAGAAAAACATATGTTAGGATGCTGCGAGATGAATGGGATGCTGCAAGGAGATGAATCTTGATCTTCTTCATCTCCCATCTAAATACAGCATCCCTACTAAAAGGCATCTCGGACTTAGTCGATTTTTCATAAATTCTTAGAAAAACATATGTTAGGATGCTGCGAGATGAATGGGATGCTGCAAGGAGATGAATCTTGATCTTCTTCATCTCCCATCTAAATACAGCATCCCTACTAAAAGGCATCTCGGACTTAGTCGATTTTTCATAAATTCTGCGAAAAACATATGTAAGGATGCTGCGAGATGAATGGGATGCTGCATGGAGATGAATCTTGATCTTTTTCATCTCCCATCTTAATACAGCATCCCTACTTAAAGGCATCTCGGACTTAGTCGATTTTTCATAAATTCTGCGAAAAACATATGTAAGGATGCTGCGAGATGAATGGGATGCTGCATGGAGATGAATCTTGATCTTCTTCATCTCCCATCTTAATACAGCATCCCTACTTAAAGGCATCTCGGACTTAGTCGATTTTTCATAAATTCTAAGAAAAACATATGTTAGGATGCTGCGAGATGAATGGGATGCTGCGAGATGAATGGGATGCTGCATGGAGATGAATCTTGATCTTCTTCATCTCCCATCTTAATACAGCATCCCTACTTAAAGGCATCTCGGACTTAGTCGATTTTTCATAAATTCTAAGAAAAACATATGTTAGGATGCTGCGAGATGAATGGGATGCTGAATGGAGATGAATCTTGATCTTCTTCATCTCCCATCTTAATACAGCATCCCTACTTAAAGGCATCTTGGACTTAGTCGATTTTTCATAAATTCTTAGAAAAACATATGTTAGGATGCTGCGAGATGAATGGGATGCTGCAAGGAGATGAATCTTGATCTTCTTCATCTCCCATCTTAATACAGCATCCCTACTTAAAGGCATCTCGGACCTAGTCGCTTTTTCATAAATTCTTAGAAAAACATATGTTAGGATGCTGCGAGATGAATGGGATGCTGCAAGGAGATGAATCTTGATCTTCTTCATCTCCCATCTAAATACAGCATCCCTACTAAAAGGCATCTCGGACTTAGTCGATTTTTCATAAATTCTAAGAAAAACATATGTTAGGATGCTGCGAGATGAATGGGATGCTGCATGGAGATGAATCTTGATCTTCTTCATCTCCCATCTTAATACAGCATCCCTGCTTCAGGGCATCTCGGACTTAGTCGATTTTTCATAAATTCTTAGAAAAAAATATGTTAGGATGCTGCGAGATGAATGGGATGCTGCATGGAGATGAATCTTGATCTTCTCCATCTCCCATCTTAATACAGCATCCCTACTTGAAGGCATCTCGGACTTAGTCGAATTTTCATAAATACTAAGAAAAACATATGTTAGGATGCTGGGAGATGAATGGGATGCTGCATTGAGATGAATCTTGATCTTCTACATCTCCCATCTTAATACAGCATCCCTATTTAAAGGCATCTCGGACTAAGTCGATTTTTCATAAATTCTAAGAAAAACATATGTTAGGATGCAACGAGATGAATGGGATGCTGCATGGAGATGAATCTTGAACTTCTTCATCTCCCATCTCAATACAGCATCCCTACTTAAAGGCATCTCGGACTTAGTCGATTTTCATAAATTCATAGAAATTCATATGTTAGGATGCTGCGAGATGAATGGGATGCTGCATGGAGATGAATCTTGATCTTCTTCATCTCCCATCTTAATACAGCATCCCTACTTAAAGGCATCTCGGACTTAGTCGATTTTTCATAAATTCACAGAAATTCATATGTTAGGATGCTGTGAGATGAATGGGATGCTGCATGGAGATGAATCTTGATCTCCTACATCTCCCATCTCAATACAGCATCCCTACTTAAAGGCATCTCGGACTTAGTCGATTTTTCATAAATTCATAGAAATTCATATGTTAGGATGCTGGGAGATGAATCTTGATCTCCTACATCTCCCATCTCAATACAGCATCCCTACTTAAAGGCATCTCGGACTTAGTCGATTTTTCATAAATTCATAGAAATTCATATGTTAGGATGCTGCGAGATGAATGGGATGCTGCATGGAGATGAATCTTGATCTCCTACATCTCCCATCTCAATACAGCATCCCTACTTAAAGGCATCTCGGACTTAGTCGATTTTTCATAAATTCTAAGAAAAACATATGTTAGGATGCTGCGAGATGAATGGGATGCTGCATGGAGATGCATCTTGATCTCCTACATCTCCCATCTTAATACAGCATCCCTACTTAAATGCATCTCGGACTTAGTCGATTTTTCATAAATTCTAAGAAATTCATATGTTAGGATGCTGGGAAATGAATGGGATGCTGCATGGAGATGAATCTTGATCTTCTTCATCTCCCATCTTAATACAGCATCCCTGCTTCAGGGCATCTCGGACTTAGTCGATTTTTCATAAATTCTTAGAAAAAAATATGTTAGGATGCTGCGAGATGAATGGGATGCTGCATGGAGATGAATCTTGATCTTCTCCATCTCCCATCTTAATACAGCATCCCTACTTGAAGGCATCTCGGACTTAGTCGAATTTTCATAAATACTAAGAAAAACATATGTTAGGATGCTGGGAGATGAATGGGATGCTGCATTGAGATGAATCTTGATCTTCTACATCTCCCATCTTAATACAGCATCCCTATTTAAAGGCATCTCGGACTAAGTCGATTTTTCATAAATTCTAAGAAAAACATATGTTAGGATGCAACGAGATGAATGGGATGCTGCATGGAGATGAATCTTGAACTTCTTCATCTCCCATCTCAATACAGCATCCCTACTTAAAGGCATCTCGGACTTAGTCGATTTTCATAAATTCATAGAAATTCATATGTTAGGATGCTGCGAGATGAATGGGATGCTGCATGGAGATGAATCTTGATCTTCTTCATCTCCCATCTTAATACAGCATCCCTACTTAAAGGCATCTCGGACTTAGTCGATTTTTCATAAATTCACAGAAATTCATATGTTAGGATGCTGTGAGATGAATGGGATGCTGCATGGAGATGAATCTTGATCTCCTACATCTCCCATCTCAATACAGCATCCCTACTTAAAGGCATCTCGGACTTAGTCGATTTTTCATAAATTCATAGAAATTCATATGTTAGGATGCTGGGAGATGAATGGGATGCTGCATGGAGATGAATCTTGATCTCCTACATCTCCCATCTCAATACAGCATCCCTACTTAAAGGCATCTCGGACTTAGTCGATTTTTCATAAATTCATAGAAATTCATATGTTAGGATGCTGCGAGATGAATGGGATGCTGCATGGAGATGAATCTTGATCTCCTACATCTCCCATCTCAATACAGCATCCCTACTTAAAGCCATCTCGGACTAAGTCGATTTTTCATAAATTCATATAAATTCATATGTTAGGATGCTGGGAGATGAATATGATGCTGCATGGAGATGCATCTTGATCTCCTACATCTCCCATCTTAATACAGCATCCCTACTTAAAGCCATCTCGGACTTAGTCGATTTTTCATAAATTCTAAGAAATTCATATGTTAGGATGCTGGGAAATGAATGGGATGCTGCATGGAGATGAATCTTGATCTTCTTCATCTCCCATCTTAATACAGCATCCCTACTTAAAGGCATCTCGGACTAAGTCGATTTTTCATAAATTCTAAGAAATTCATATGTTAGGATGCTGGGAGATGAATGGGATGCTGCATGGAGATGAATCTTGATCTTCTTCATCTCCCATCTCAATACAGCATCCCTACTTAAAGGCATCTCGGACTTAGTCGATTTTTCATAAATTCATAGAAATTCATATGTTAGGATGCTGGGAGATGAATGGGATGCTGCATGGAGATGAATCTTGATCTCCTACATCTCTCATCTCAATACAGCATCCCTACTTAAAGCCATCTCGGACTTAGTCGCTTTTTCATAAATTCTAAGAAATTGATATGTTAGGATGCTGGGAGATGAATGGGATGCTGCATGGAGATGAATCTTGATCTCCTACATCTCCCATCTTAATACAGCATCCCTACTTAAAGGCATCTCGGACTTAGGCGATTTTTCATAAATTCTGAGAAAAACATATGTTAGGATGCTGCGAGATGAATGGGATGCTGCATGGAGATAAATCTTGATCTTCTACATCTCCCATCTTAATACAGCATTCCTACTTAAAGGCATCTCGGACTTAGTCGATTTTTCATAAATTCTTAGAAAAACATTTGTTAGGATGCTGCGAGATGAATGGGATGCTGCATGGAGATGAATCTTGATCTTCTTCATTTCCCATCTCGATACAGCATCCCTACTTAAAGGCATCTCGGACTTAGTCGATTTTTCATAAATTCTAAGAAAACAATATGTTAGGATGCTGCGAGATGAATGGGATGCTGCATGGAGATGAATCTTGATCTTCTACATCTCCCATCTCGATACAGCATCCCTACTTAAAGGCATCTCGGACTTAGTCAATTTTTCATAAATTCTTAGAAATTCATATGTTAGGATGCTGCGAGATGAATGGGATGCTGCATGGAGATGAATCTTGATCTTCTTCATCTCCCATCTCGATACAGCATCCCTACTTAAAGGCATCTCGGACTTAGTCGATTTTTCATAAATTCATAGAAATTCATATGTTAGGATGCTGGGAGATGAATGGGATGCTGCATGGAGATGAATCTTGATCTCCTACATCTCCCATCTTAATACAGCATCCCTACTTAAAGCCATCTCGGACTTAGTCGATTTTTCATAAATTCATATAAATTCACATGTTAGGATGCTGGGAGATGAATGGGATGCTGCATGGAGATGCATCTTGATCTCCTACATCTCCCATCTTAATACAGCATCCCTACTTAAAGCCATCTCGGACTTAGTCGATTTTTCATAAATTCTAAGAAATTCATATGTTAGGATGCTGGGAGATGAATGGGATGCTGCATGGAGATGAATCTTGATCTTCTTCATCTCCCATCTTAATACAGCATCCCTACTTAAAGGCATCTCGGACTTAGTCGATTTTTCATAAATTCTAAGAAATTCATATGTTAGGATGCATTCATGGAGATGAATCTTGATCTTCTTCATCTCCCATCTCAATACAGCATCCCTACTTAAATGCATCTCGGACTTAGTCGATTTTTCATAAATTCTAAGAAATTCATATGTAAGGATGCTGCGAGATGAATGGGATGCTGCATGGAGATGAATCTTGATCTTCTTCATCTCCCATCTTAATACAGCATCCCTACTTAAAGGCATCTCGGACTTAGTCGATTTTTCATAAATTCTAAGAAAAACATATGTTAGGATGCTGCGAGATGAATGGGATGCTGCATGGAGATGAATCTTGATCTTCTTCATCTCTCATCTCAAAACAGCATCCCTCCATAAAGGCATCTCGGACTTAGTCGATTTTTCATAAATTCTAAGAAATTCATATGTAAGGATGCTGCGAGATGAATGGGATGCTGCATGGAGATGAATCTTGATCTTCTTCATCTCCCATCTTAATACAGCATCCCTACTTAAAGGCATCTCGGACTTAGTCGATTTTTCATAAATTCTAAGAAAAACATATGTTAGGATGCTGCGAGATGAATGGGATGCTGCATGGAGATGAATCTTGATCTTCTTCATCTCTCATCTCAAAACAGCATCCCTCCATAAAGGCATCTCGGACTTAGTCGATTTTTTATAAATTCTAAGAAAAACATATGTTAGGATGCTGCGAGATGAATGGGATGCTGCATGGAGATGAGTCTTGATCTTCTTCATCTCCCATCTTAATACAGCATCCCTTCTTAAATGCATCTCGGACTTAGTCGATTTTTCATAAATTCTAAGAAAAACATATGTTAGGATGCTGCGAGATGAATGGGATGCTGCATGGAGATGAATCTTGATCTTCTACATCTCCCATCTCAATACAGCATCCCTACTTGAATGCATCTCGGACTAAGTCGATTTTTCATAAATTCTAAGAAATTCATATGTAAGGATGCTGCGAGATGAATGGGATGCTGCATGGAGATGAGTCTTGATCTTCTTCATCTCCCATCTTAATACAGCATCCCTACTTGAAGGCATCTCGGACTTAGTCGATTTTTTATAAATTCTAAGAAAAACATATGTTAGGATGCTGCGAGATGAATGGGATGCTGCATGGAGATGAGTCTTGATCTTCTTCATCTCATATCTTAATACAGCATCCCTACTTAAAGGCATCTCGGACTTAGTCGATTTTTTATAAATTCTAAGAAAAACATATGTTAGGATGCTGCGAGATGAATGGGATGCTGCATGGAGATGAGTCTTGATCTTCTTCATCTCCCATCTTAATACAGCATTCCTTCTTAAATGCATCTCGGACTTAGTCGATTTTTCATAAATTCTTAGAAAAACATATGTTTGGATGCTGCGAGATGAATGGGATGCTGAATGGAGATGAATCTTGATCTTCTTCATCTCCCATCTTAATACAGCATCCCTTCTTAAATGCATCTCGGACTTAGTCGATTTTTCATAAATTCTAAGAAAAACATATGTTAGGACGCTGCGAGATGAATGGGATGCTGCATGGAGATGAATCTTGATCTTCTTCATCTCCCATCTTAATACAGCATCCCTACTTGAAGGCATCTCGGACTTAGTCGATTTTTTATAAATTCTAAGAAAAACATATGTTAGGATGCTGCGAGATGAATGGGATGCTGCATGGAGATGAATCTTGATCTTCTTCATCTCCCATCTTAATACAGCATCCCTACTTAAAGGCATCTCGGACTTAGTCGATTTTTCATTAATTCTAAGTTAAACATATGTTAGGATGTTGCGAGATGAATGGGATGCTGCATGGAGATGAATCTTGATCTTCTGCATCTCCCATCTTAATACAGCATCCCTACTTAAAGGCATCTCGGACTTAGTCGATTTTTCATAAATTCTAAGAAATTCATATGTTTGGATGCTGGGAGATGAATGGGATGCTGCATGGAGATGAATCTTGATCTTCTTCATCTCCCATCTCAATACAGCATCCCTACTTAAAGGCATCTCGGACTTAGTCGATTTTTCATAAATTCATAGAAATTCATATGTTAGGATGCTGGGAGATGAATGGGATGCTGCATGGTGAAGAATCTTGATCTCCTACATCTCCCATCTCAATACAGCATCCCTACTTAAAGGCATCTCGGACTTAGTCGATTTTTCATAAATTCATAGAAATTCATATGTTAGGATGCTGCGAGATGAATGGGATGCTGCATGGAGATGAATCTTGATCTACTTCATCTCCCATCTTAATACAGCATCCCTACTTAAAGGCATCGCGGACTTAGTCGATTTTTCATAAATTCTAAGAAATTCATATGTAAGGATGCTGGGAGATGAATGGGATGCTGCATGGAGATGAATCTTGATCTCCTACATCTCCCATCTTAATACAGCATCCCTACTTAAAGCCATCTCGGACTTAGTCGATTTTTCATAAATTCATATAAATTCATATGTTAGGATGCTGGGAGATGAATGGGATGCTGCATGGAGATGAATCTTGATCTTCTTCATCTCCCATCTTAATACAGCATCCCTACTTAAAGGCATCTCGGACTTAGTCGATTTTTCATAATTCTAAGAAATTCATATGTTAGGATGCTGGGAGATGAATGGGATGCTGCATGGAGATGAATCTTGATCTACTCCATCTCCCATCTTAATACAGCATCCCTACTTAAATGCATCTCGGACTTAGTCGATTTTTCATAAATTCTAAGAAAAACATATGTTAGGATGCTGCGAGATGAATGGGATGCTGCATGGAGATGAATCTTGATCTTCTTCATCTCCCATCTTAATACAGCATCCCTACTTAAAGGCTTCTCGGACTTAGTCGATTTTTCATAAATTCATAGAAATTCATATGTTAGGATGCTGGGAGATGAATGGGATGCTGCATGGAGATAAATCTTGATCTTCTTCATCTCCCATCTTAATACAGCATCCCTACTTGAAGGCATCTCGGACTTAGTCGATTTTTCATAAATTCTAAGAAATTCATATGTTAGGATGCTGGGAGATGAATAAGATGCTGCATGGAGATGAATCTTGATCTCCTACATCTCCCATCTTAATACAGCATCCCTACTTAAAGCCATCTCGGACTAAGTCGATTTTTCATAAATTCATAGAAATTCATATGTTAGGATGCTGCGAGATGAATGGGATGCTGCATGGAGATGAATCTTGATCTACTCCATCTCCCATCTCAATACAGCATCCCTACTTCAAGGCATCTCGGACTTAGTCGATTTTTCATAAATTCATAGAAATTCATATGTTAGGATGCTGGGAGATGATTGGGATGCTGCATGGAGATGAATCTTGATCTCCTACATCTCCCATCTCAATACAGCATCCCTACTTAAAGGCATCTCGGACTTATTCGATTTTTCATAAATTCATAGAAATTCATATGTTAGGATGCTGGGAGATGAATGGGATGCTGCATGGAGATGAATCTTGATCTCCTACATCTCTCATCTCAATACAGCATCCCTACTTAAAGCCATCTCGGACTTAGTCGATTTTTCATAAATTCATAGAAATCCATATGTTAGGATGCTGCGAGATGAATGGGATGCTGCATGGAGATGAATCTTGATCTACTTCATCTCCCATCTTAATACAGCATCCCTACTTAAATGCATCTCGGACTTAGTCGATTTTTCATAAATTCTAAGAAAAACATATGTTAGGATGCTGCGAGATAAATGGGATGCTGCATGGAGATGAATCTTGATCTTCTTCATCTCCCATCTTAATACAGCATCCCTACTTAAATGCATCTCGGACTTAGTCGATTTTTCATAAATTCTAAGAAAAACATATGTTAGGATGCTGCGAGATGAATGGGATGCTGCATGCAGATGAATATTGATCTCCTACATCTCCCGTCTCAATACAGCATCCCTACTTAAAGGCATCTCGGACTTAGTCGATTTTTCATAAATTCATAGAAATTCATATGTTAGGATGCTGCGAGATGAATGGGATGCTGCATGGAGATGAATCTTGATCTTCTTCATCTCCCATCTTAATACAGCATCCCTACTTAAAGGCTTCTCGGACTTAGTCGATTTTTCATAAATTCTAAGAAATTCATATGTTAGGATGCTGGGAGATGAATGGGATGCTGCATGGAGATGAATCTTGATCTCCTACATCTCCCATCTCAATACAGCATCCCTACTTAAAGGCATCTCGGACTTAGTCGATTTTTCATAAATTCATAGAAATTCATATGTTAGGATGCTGGGAGATGAATGGGATGCTGCATGGAGATGAATCTTGATCTTCTTCATCTCCCATCTTAATACAGCATCCCTACTTAAAGGCATCTCGGACTTAGTCGATTTTTCATAAATTCTAAGAAATTCATATGTTAGGATGCTGCGAGATGAATGGGATGCTGCATGGAGATGAATCTTGATCTTCTTTATCTCCCATCTTAATACAGCGTCCCTACTTAAAGGCATCTCGGACTTAGTCGATTTTTCATAAATTCTTAGAAAAACATATGTTAGGATGCTGCGAGATGAATGGGATGCTGCATGGAGATGAATCTTGATCTTCTTCATCTCCCATCTTAATACAGCATCCCTGCTTAAAGGCATCTCGGACTTAGTCGATTTTTCATAAATTCTAAGAAAAACATATGTTGGGATGCTGGGAGATGAAAGGGATGCTGCATGGAGATGAATCTTTATCTTCTTTATCTCCCATCTTAATACAGCATCCCTACTTAAAGGCATCTCGGACTTAGTCGATTTTTCATAAATTCTAAGAAAAACATATGTTTGGATGCTGCGAGATGAATGGGATGCTGCATGGAGATGAATCTTGATCTTCTTCATCTCCCATCTCAATACAGCATCCCTACTTAAAGGCATCTCGGACTTAGTCGATTTTTCATTATTTCTAAGAAAAACAAATGTTAGGATGCTGGGAGATGAATAAGATGCTGCATGGAGATGAATCATGATCTCCTACATCTCCCATCTCAATACAGCATCCCTACTTAAAGGCATCTCGGACTTAGTCGATTTTTCATAAATTTCAAGAAAAACATAAGTTAGGATGCTGGGAGATGAATGGGATGCTGCATGGAGATGAATCTTGATCTTCTTCATCTCCCATCTTAATACAGCATCCCTACTTAAAGGCATCTCGCACTTAGTCGATTTTTCATAAATTCTTAGAAAAACATATGTTTGGATGCTGCGAGATGAATGGGATGCTGCATGTAGATGAATCTTGATCTTCTTAATCTTCCATCTCAATACAGCATCCCTACTTAAAGGCATCTCGGACTTAGTCGATTTTTCATAAATTCTAAGAAAAACATATGTTAGGATGCTGCGAGATGAATGGGATGCTGCATGGAGATGAATCTTGATCTTCTTCATCTCCCATCTCAATAAAGCATCCCTACTTAAAGGCATCTCGGACTTAGTCGATTTTTCATAAATTCTAAGAAATTCATATGTTAGGATGCTGGGAGATGCATGGGATGCTTCATGGAGATGAATCTTGATCTCCTTCATCTCCCATCTCAATACAGCATCAATACTTAAAGGCATCTCGGACTTAGTCGATTTTTCATAAATTCATAGAAATTCATATGTTAGGATGCTGCGAGATGAATGGGATGCTGCATGGAGATGAATCTTGATCTCCTACATCTCCCATCTCAATACAGCATCCCTACTTAAAGCCATCTCGGACTTAGTCGATTTTTCATAAATTCTAAGAAATTCATATGTTAGGATGCTGGGAGATGCATGGGATGCTGCATGGAGATGAATCTTGATCTTCTTCATCTCCCATCTTAATACAGCATCCCTACTTAAAGGCATCTCGGACTTAGTCGATTTTTCATAAATTCTAAGAAATTCATATGTTAGGATGCTGGGAGATGAATGGGATGCTGCATGGAGATGAATCTTGATCTCCTACATCTCCCATCTCAATACAGCATCCCTACTTAAAGGCATCTCGGACTTAGTCGATTTTTCATAAATTCATAGAAATTCATATGTTAGGATGCTGCGAGATGAATGGGATGCTGCATGGAGATGAATCTTGATCTCCTACATCTCTCATCTCAATACAGCATCCCTACTTAAAGCCATCTCGGACTTAGTCGATTTTTCATAAATTCTAAGAAAAACATATGTTAGGATGCTGCGAGATGAATGGGATGCTGCATGGAGATGAATCTTGATCTTCTTCATCTCCCATCTTAATACAGCATCCCTACTTAAATGCATCTCGGACTTAGTCGATTTTTCATAAATTCTAAGAAAAACATATGTTAGGATGCTGCGAGATGAATGGGATGCTGCATGGAGATGAATCTTGATCTTCTTCATCTCCCATCTTAATACAGCATCCCTACTTAAATGCATCTCGGACTTAGTCGATTTTTCATAAATTCTAAGAAAAACATATGTTAGGATGCTGCGAGATGAATGGGATGCTGCATGGAGATGAATCTTGATCTTCTAGCATCCCTACTTAAGAGCATCTCGGACTTAGTCGATTTTTCATAAATTCATAGAAATTCATATGTTAGGATGCTGGGAGATGAATAGGATGCTGCATGGAGATGAATCTTGATCTCCTACATCTCCCATCTTAATACAGCATCCCTACTTAAAGCCATCTCGGACTTAGTCGATTTTTCATAAATTCTAAGAAATTCATATGTTAGGATGCTGGGAGATGAATGGGATGCTGCATGGAGATGAATTTTGATCTCCTACATCTCCCATCTCAATACAGCATCCCTACTTCAAGGCATCTCGGACTTAGTCGATTTTTCATAAATTCATAGAAATTCATATGTTAGGATGCTGCGAGATGAATGGGATGCTGCATGCAGATGAATATTGATCTCCTACATCTCCCGTCTCAATACAGCATCCCTACTTAAAGGCATCTCAGACTTAGTCGATTTTTCATAAATTCATAGAAATTCATATGTTAGGATGCTGCGAGATGAATGAGATGCTGCATGGAGATGAATCTTGATCTTCTTCATCTCCCATCTTAATACAGCATCCCTACTTAAAGGCATCTCGGACTTAGTCGATTTTTCATAAATTCTAAGAAATTCATATGTTAGGATGCTGGGAGATGAATGGGATGCTGCATGGAGATGAATCTTGATCTCCTACATCTTCCATCTTAATACAGCATCCCTACTTAAAGGCATCTCGGACTTAGTCGATTTTTCATAAATTCATAGAAATTCATATGTTAGGATGCTGCGAGATGAATGGGATGCTGCATGCAGATGAATATTGATCTCCTACATCTCCCGTCTCAATACAGCATCCCTACTTAAAGGCATCTCAGACTTAGTCGATTTTTCATAAATTCATAGAAATTCATATGTTAGGATGCTGCGAGATGAATGAGATGCTGCATGGAGATGAATCTTGATCTTCTTCATCTCCCATCTCAATACAGCATCCCTACTTAAAGCCATCTCGGACTTAGTCGGTTTTTCATAAATTCATAGAAATTCATATGTTAGGATGCTGGGAGATGAATGGGATGCTGCATGGAGATGAATCT